>NC_060037.1:10939922-11245636 GCF_905333055.1 Maniola jurtina | reverse complement strand
AATCACAATCCTATGTAACGCAAGAAAAATATTTTACTTCGCATTCGCTTCTATAAGAACCCCCCTGATATAAAGATTTTTATATTTTTTTATGCAATATTCGACTGAAAGCCATCAGTTCACACAATATGTTTGAATTTGAAGTAATTACGTTTACTAATTCAGAAGTAATAAGGCTATGACAGGCGGATGGATGTACGGACGGACAGATACAAATTCACTCAAGTAGACTCAGAGAATAGAAAAGAAAGAATTATACCTATTAATTTTGACTTGGTTGCAGGTTTGAACTTAGAACCTTTTTCAGAAAATAGTCCAATAATTGACTTTTGTAGCTGATGCTTTTTTTATTTTTGGTTTTAAAGAAAGAAACTACAGGTACAGTATATAAGAACATACATAATTCTAATCCTAATAAGTAGTCACACTAATATATGCTAATTTCCTCGGGAATGCGTGTGAAAGTTTAGATGTTTGGTCGTTTCTTACTCCTTCACGCCTGACTATTCAATGACTAAACCAATTAGACTGAAATTTCTAATTTAGATAGCTCATACCCTCAATCAATACATAAGCTACATTTTATTTCGTAAAATCAAAAATTCCCACGGTATTTTTCAAAATCTAAATCAGTACGAGCGAAGTCGCAGGCATCACTAGTGCAGATAATAAAGAAAGAAATAGGTAGCAGTTAAATGGGAAGCTAAGTTTATTGAATTGGATTGCAGATTTTGTTAGAAATAGGTTATTCGAATTGTATTTCTTTTGAGTTATAGTTGAGGATGAAAGTCATTTGAGTCATTTGAAAGGCGGAATTTGGCTGTATAGTGAGTGGCATAAGACCAGTCTTATAATTGTCAGACTGAAAATAACATAAAATTATTGTTTTAGTTAATCAAAAAGTAATACCAAGCTCAAGACGGCAATTCTTTATGAAATGCCCAATTCACTAAACACTTGGAATTAATCCAACACTGTCACATCTGTGTCACATTATGGTACACCTTTTTTAAAAATATATCACAATATATCTGTACTTAATCGTCACAAGCATTGAATTCCGATAGGAATTGTTTTGTTTTATTTCTAGACTTGCGGGTAGGTCAACCGGCGCTTATGTCTCAACTGACGGCGCATACGCAGCGACACCCGGCCGGTTATTTTCGTGCTACGTGTACATGTGAAAATCATTTCATAGTGAAAAAAGTAACGATCAACGACCCGAAGATTTTCTGTCAAACTTAGTCAAACGTTATTTAAGATGTTTGGATTGACTCGTACTATTACCGAAAAGGCTAAATTATACAATGTGTTATATCAGCGTAACTAGGTCTATTTATTACAGTAGCTACATTTTTTAAATTCACTATAGGCAAGTGCTTGATCGCAATCACACCTCATGGAAAGTGATGATGTGACATATTTTTACGAGTCGTATATATTTTAGGTATCTACTTAATACTTGAGGTAAGTTGTACTCGGTAATCCCATTGACTACTCCATAATTATCTTTGAAACAATTTTGTAAGTACTTAGCACTTTCAAAAGTTTTCATTTCTTGAAATTCTCCGTAAAAATTATTACTTTTGTTAGTTGGCTTAAAGGGCATAGTAATGAATGAAGTACCTAGTTATGTACTTATTAGTTATTGCAATTTATAAATAGATTCAGCAGGTTCCTAAACCTTAAACTGGAAGTGCGCCAATTATTCTGCTAATTGCAATTAACTAGGTGTTTCTTTAAATTCCTAATACTATTGTAATAAAATAGCGAAATTATTCGTCTAACCGTTTACAATGGTTCTGTACTTGAATATTAGGCACCTAAGTAGTTGATATATACCTAAATAATTAACTAATTGTAGTAGTTATCTTAAATTGAACATTTTTTTTATTCTTGTTGAAAAACTTAAATTAATTTGAACCGTAAGAGATAATTTAAAAATAACTACATCCTACATAAAATCGACGGTAGTTAATTTTATGAATGTGAAAGTGCTATTAATTGTCTGTCTTTCTAGTACGTCTTTGTCACAGCTCATCCGTTTAGCTGATTTTGAGGAAATTTGATTCACAGATTTCACCTCGCATAGCTTGAACCTCAACGATGGACCTACTTTTCATCCCGAAAAATCAAAGATTTTCCACGAGATTTTCCAAAACCTAAATTCTCGCAGACGCTGTCCCGGGTATCATCTTCTGTTGTAATAGAATCGATTTTATCTTTTTTAAATATTCGATTTTAATGTAAGCATTGTCTATGGTACCAGAAGTGTCAAAACTTTGAAGCACTATTTTCATGCCGTCCTTTTCTACGGGGAGTACTTTGAGAAGGATAGCACTATTTTCTAAGCTGTCAGCTGTCATAGTTATGCTTACGGCAAATGGTTACGTCAGAACTCAGAGTAAAACTTAACATTTTGTTTTGTTTACATACCTAATTTATTAAAAACAGTGAAAAATAATTCAAAGAATTCTAAGATGGGATAGTAGTGCTTGATTAAATTAAGGTACCTACCTAATTGTGAATTACATCATGTGTTCTCTGACTTCTCTGTGAGTGTGAACTCTGATGTGTTTGTTTTTAGTCTGATTTTGATGCTAAAACGACCTTTCTGTTCTTATTAATTAATATTCGTTTTACTTTTAGATTTTAATTTCGTTAAAGGCATATGTAGTGAAACCTGTGTTAATGAAACTGCGAAGTGCACGAAATATATTTGGTAAGTAAGTACCATATTATAACCTCAATTCTTGAGTAACAACTAACAAATTCACTGTTGGCAATTAGCAACTTATATCGGCAATGATGCTCTTATTCAAAACTCAACCTGCTATAAAATGTAGATGTTTAGGTACTACGGAAGAATTTTGCGCAATGAGGTCTTTGAAAAACTAAATCCAAGCAGGCAAAGTCGCAGGAAACAGCTAGTATTAAGATATAGCCTTTACTGGTATTCCAGTATCCTCTCAATATGCTTTCCAAGTATCACACTGATGTATGTTAGAGGATATCACAAATCACACAATACTATTTCCTACTTCCTAAATGCATGGCAGTGAAGAAGATATGCTTAAACATATACAGTTCCCACACTGCGTGGGAAAAGAAAAGTTGACTGACGGACAAATCACGCGGCAGTACAGATACAAACACCCCATAATCGCACCTCTGTCTCTACCATCAAAAGGATAGGATCTCCATTAGGCAAGCTCAGAGTTCTGTTTTCCTCCGTTTTGGCACTTAGGTTTGTGCATTAGTATATATTTTGGTTACTGTACTTATAAACCTAATCCTTTCCTAATTTTTATCCTTACCTTGCAGATCCCATTTTACTACTGTGTTAAATACCTCAAAAATACCTCAAGCAACTCCTGGTTATCTGACTGTCTTGAAGAAGTTTTCTTACACAAACTTTGAAGTCTGAACTGAAGTCTGAATGGACCTCCTTAAGTGATCCCTAAATGCCCTATACAATGACAAAGACTCATAAATACACAAAGTTATATCTCAAGAGTTATTAAATATTTTTTGAAGGAAATCGTTTTTATTACTTTTCAAGATTAGAATTTAAGTCTTATTGTGGAGGCTCTTTATTGTAAGGATCAGGGCTCTTTAAAACTCAAGATTATCTCAGCTCTTAAGGACTTTTAAAGTATTATACTTAGCAAATATAACAAATGTATAGTGCTCAATTTTAGAGTAATTGCATCTTTTTCTTACCAATGTCATAAGAAAAGGACAAATAAGCCTAATTTAATTTAGAACTGTCAATCCTCGTGACTTTAGGTGACAGTTCTGAGCCTATTGTTTAAAGCAGAGTGTACTATTTAGTCTTTAAATTTAAAATGCATTTTCTGTAATTTTTTAACAATATTTAAAAGAAAGAGATGCAGATACTCTTAATTTAGTTCAGTGAAAAACATCAGAATCAATGCCAATCTTTAAACTGAAATGACAGATCTAATGGTATCTAATCCATAATAGAAATAGAAATATTTTTAACCCCTGACCCAAAAAGAGGGGTGTTATAAGTTTGATGTGTGTATCTGTCTGTGGCATTGTAGCTCCTAAACTAATGAACCAATTTTTATTTAGTTTTTTTTTGTTTGAAAAGTGAAAAGAATGTTCTTAGCTATAATCCAAGAAAATCGGTTCAGCCGTTTGAAAGTTATCAGCTCTTGTCTAGTTACTGTAACCTTCACTTGTCGGGGGTGTTATAAATTTTTAATTTACACTTGTTAGACCTGTCATTTGTGTTGTAAAATATAATTCAAATATTTTAAGTTGCCGATTTGACTACCTAGACTAGCCACCTATCAATCCTGTATTAGGTGCGGCAGTTTAAAAAATGCTATCAGCAATAAAAGTTTAAAGTGATCCTATAAAGTTGGTCAATCACATTTTTTATGGCCTGCTTTGAGCTTTTTAAGTTAGTTGCAACTTGCCGCGTATTACATCCTTACTTTTATAGGCAACATAAGTAGTTGCTGGATAAGTTAGTTTCTAAGTTGCATAATCTCAATAAACCTGATCACAGACTAGACACCTGCAAGAAGTGTATTTGAAATTTGAAAATTTGAATGTGATATAAAAGGATACGGGACGTACTTCATACAAAATTGTTAGTAAGAGGAGGTATATCATATTCAAGGAAGCCACCTGCATTTATTTGACCAAGGCTTTAATTGAAGTCCAAAGAACAAATCTGCGTCCCACTCTAACTACCATTAGGTACCTACCTTATCAAAATTCAAAAAATATCAAAATTCTAAATATTTTTATCCAATTAAACTTTTACAAGAACTTTTGAATTGTCAAATGCATCTACCACTGGTTTGGAATACCTTTCATGATCATTTCGTCACCGGCTCACTACAGAGCACGGGTCTACTCTCAGAGTGAGATAATTAATCTCACTCTGAGAGTAGACCCTCACTTCATAGCCATAGTCTACTGTGCTGGCCAAGTGTGGATTTTCAGACTTCACCCACCGTTGAGATTATTATGGAGAACTCTCAGACATGCAGGTTTCCTCAAGATGTTTTCCTTCATCGTTGAAGCAAGTGATATTTAATTACTCAAAACGCGCATAATTCTGAAAAGATAGAAGTGCGTACCCGGGATCGAACCCCCGAGCTCCGACGTCCTAACCACTAGGCTATCACAGTTTAACAGGTATCTACCTCTAGTGTGCCAGGTTGAGATGGCAACCGGGGTGGGGACGCCTCACACACCCGCACTGTCCCCGTGCTAACCCACTGCGGTTGACGTACGGGTGTGCGGCGCGTCCCCCTGCCTCATATCCCGATTGTCATCTCAGCCTGTCGCGTACTATACATACCTAATGAATGATAATAATTGCTATTTACTTAATACTTATCTTAATAAGTTCTTATTAGTTTTGTACTTCCCCTTGTTCTGAGAATTCTCTCATCAGAGCAGCATTCTGTATCTATTATTTAATTAGATATTATTAAATAGTTTTAACAACTAGTTTGGATGTAATCTAGGTAAGTTTTAGCACGCTTTAGTAGACAGGTAATAGAAACACGTGCCAGTAATAAGTTTTGTACCTACCTACCTATAGTAGATTAGTTAATAATGTTGACTCAGATAGGTATTACAACCTCGAACTGGAACGCGCGGTGAACGTTTTTTTTTTATTCAGATACAAGATAGCCCTTGACTGTTATCACACTTGGTGGTAAGTGATGATGCAGTCAAAGATGGCTAACCTGGAATTTAGTGGGAACACGGCCATTGAAATGAAGGAATGTATGACATATACTTTATTGTACACAATTATAAAAAGTAAAACAATGAACAACATAAATAAAGGTTACCTTTGGCAGCCTTATCGCTTTGAAGAGATATCTACCAGGCATCCAGCTGAAGGAGGATTTAATGACTAGTGAGAATGAGAAAGGGTTTAGGGTGTAGGTACATGAGTCGTCAAGAAAGGTGTTGTGTGTGTCTAATAGCTCGTTCACACAGGCTACGTAAGCGTAGACGTAGCGCGTACCATTGCGTTGTAATGTATGGAACTGTATGAAACATGGCACACCGCTTGCGTAAAGCGTAGACGTATGCGTAACCAGGTGTGTTAGGGGTTTACACGCGTCACTACGCACGTGTCACGTGTACGTGCTTGGTGTGAATCGGCCTTTAGACTTTAAATAACAATAGCGCCCAGAAGAACACGGAAGCTGCGCAGTAAGCATTCTCCTCGGCTTATCTCGCCAGTACTCACCCTTTAATTGGCAACTTTTACCGTCAAACCACAGATTAGCTAACGGTGAAAGAGCAGCGAATTAATTAAGAAAATACGCGAGTGTTTCAGGTAGACAATAAAGTAGGTAACTAAAGGGTAAATAGCGTCCGGTTTACATTATTCCTTTAGAATTCCAACGCAGTGCTGTATGTTATATCAGCGTATATTGAGAGGCTCCGACATCTCTATACTCTTACAAACACATCGATGCTCCATTTGTGCGAGGCCCTTTCGGCTTGTCCCAGGGAAAATAACCCTCGTTTTGAGGTCCCACAGCAAGATTCTATCATTCTAAGGTCACATGCGTGATACCAGCCGGACACAATTTCATGGGTATTTTTTAATAAGTAAGTACATATATAAATAGGCTTGGATGGAATAATTCATCCTAGGCAGGTGGGCTACCTGATATTCAGCTGATAAGTGATTAGTAGCCATGAACATTTGCAGCACCAGAGGAACCGCCAATACGTCGCCGGATTTTTAGGAATTTGATCATTATGTAGAAATTGACCCTGGGATCATGTTAGGACGAGGAAGAGTGTCCAGCCAACTTGTAAGAGTATGGTGATCGTCTATTGGTTAAATTTCTATCGTTTCAATGCTCAATTACCGCCGGCGAGTTGTTCGGGCAGTTTATATGGAAAGCAGCGAACAATCCATCGTTGCCGTTAGATGCACGCTCCGCCCGGTGCCCGACGACGATTTAATTAAAGTATTGTGTGCCCGCCAACATTATTAAGGGGATGCCTCCTCGATTGTAAAACTACGAGTACCCAGAACGGTTTCTTCCGGCATCAGTTTTCCTTTCCACCTATAATGTGGGCACCTTCAAGTCAAGAGTGAATAGGCAACTTCTAGGCAAGCGTGCTCCATCTTAGGCTGCATCATCACTTGCTAGTGAGTCTGATTGCAGCCAAGCGCTAGTCTACATAATTAAAAAAAATCCCCGTATATCAATTTGATGCCCATTTATGAAACCTGGAGGACTTATTGACCTCTATTCCTCTTTTTCGAGTAATTTATCCGTGCAAACATATTTTTTGTGTAATTAATTAATGGAAAATAACAGTAAATTCCTATCTTTTATCGACAAAGTACATAGACCATAGTAAATGTCCTTGCCTCCAAAGGATCTAATAGACATTGAAAGACCTGATGGTGGAAGCTTTTTATGATACAATACAATACTGATTAATCTTTGTTTGACTCTTACAACCTAAGGGAGGTAGGTTTTATGAGAGAGTCCGCCTTCTCTTTTGCTCGAAACCTTAGCACTGAAGAGGATAAGTACAAAAAACAATGTCCGTGAGTCCTCGCTTTAACAAGGAACTCTCGATAAGGGATTATACGCCATTATTATGCAAAGCTCTAAGGTTTCGGGAACGCAAACTCTCGTCAATTAAGGTATCGCAGAAACTCATCTTCTATCCAAGCACCCCGGCCGCAGTGAACCTATACGGCACAATGGTATAATGAGACATCGGACAAACGCCTAGATTGTTCTAAGCTAGATGAAATGTCTACACATGGGCCAGGGACGGAGCTAAGACCGAGGAACTAAATTGGCTGCGTAAGCGCAGATCGCTAATTGGCCATTTTTTGGCCTTTACACAAAAATTAAGCTAAAAGGGTAAATGGGTACCAAGTGTTATGCAATTGAAATTAATGCAAGTATTTTTGGTCAAATTTCATTTCATTTTCAAATAAAAATTAGATTGTGCCCGCGACGTCCACTTTGGATTTAAGTCTCAAAAATCCAATGTCTTCAAAAATCACAGAAACAGAAAAAACAATTGTGTGCAAAGGCGGACTTATTGCTTAGAGCAATCTCTACCAGCCAACCTTTGCTGAAAGGAGAAGCTAATGTTGGATAGTCCTAGCTACGTCACTGATATGAAACCTAATGGCACTTAATGGCTTTGATTGGGCGATCGGCTGCCAGGATTGGGAAAGCGGTTGTCTGCGCTTTATGGTCTCTACCGCCGTTTTTAGTATGAATTGCCAATTCGGTCTTTAATTGTACAGTTGGAAATGAGTTGATAGTTTTCTATTGCGGGGAATGAAAGTAATGTACGTCTATCTGAATTCTTACGGCCATAGTTATTGCGTTTAAATTTTTTTATTAATTGATTATTTTTCAATAATAGAAGGAAAAGCTGCCTGACTGATCTAACAACACACAGCTCAAACTACTGGACGGATCGGGCTGAAATTGGTATCCAGATAGCTAGTATGACGTAGACATCCGCTAAGAAAGGATTGTGATGTGAAAATGTGAAATTGTTAGATGAGAAAAAACTAATGTCTTTACACCCAGATAGAGGTGAAACAATGATCACCCGTAGCTTTGGTTAACCAAGACCGCAAGACGCCAAGCGGCTTAAAGAAAAGCTGGAAAACAAGGAGAGATGAAGAATTTTTTTAGAGCAGGCCCGAGCCCTCAAAGAGCGGTACGCCGATTATGATGATAATGTTGAGGATAACTAAACGAAGATAGACTTAGAAACAATGATCAGTCAAAACTTCTGCCCTTAAAACCTTAAAAGGCTGTTACAGGGAAAGCCAGCGCGTGCCAGACCTTCGTTATTTTATAAAAGCGCCGTATTTTCCCCAACACAGGGAGAAATAATCAGCCTCCCAAAGCCACCATGATCCGAACTTCATAGTCGCTGATCGTATTTCCCTGTGTTGGGTACCATGCACAGAGAAACTTTCAGCTTTTATAAAATAACGAAGGTTTGGCACGCGCTGGCTCCATGTAGCTAGCAAAAGAATAAATAGTGGGACTTCGTCTGTATTAGCGTTTGCTGGCGCGCGTGCGGTGCCTTTTTGTAGTTTTTTTTTTTTTTGTTAAAAGTGGCCGGTTTTTGTGTTTCAATGGTGTTTTTTGGTGGTGGAAATGACTGGGAAGCGCTCTAAAGGAGCGCCGCGCGTGTGTCGGTGAGCGCCAGCACAGACGAAGTCCATACTTATATAGTTTCCCTAACTTGTAAATAACTACAAACTTGACATTAGCTAATCTGTGGAAAGCCAGACGAGAGAAAAAAAAATAGTTATGCATTACCTTTAACTACATAGATAAACGTTGCAGGGAAATTCGAATGTAGATTCTAGGTATTATGCAATTAATTGAACATAGGTGATAAAATTGTTCATTGCACCACCTCGCACGTACTAACTAGTTTCTGAGGCACTGGGAAATTGCTAATGAGGCACATAATTAAAGGGCCCTTGCAGGAAATTGCCACGAACTCAACGTAAAACGACTCATATTAACGCCAACGATGGTTATCTGCCATCTACTAGCTAATATAAAGTTGATAATGCCTCTAAATCGGTTGAACACGAAAACTTAAACTAGGTACCTACTTATTAAATTGATACACTTTAAAAAAATATCATTTTCGCCATGTAAAGTTTTGTTTGCAACTACGAGTTGGTAGCTCGATTGTCAATCTGGAAAAAAGGTCTGTTCGACTGCTCGGTCTAACAGATTGAAAATGAAATATCTAAGCAATTAAATATCACTTGCTTTAATGGTAAAGGAAACCATCATGAAGAAACCTGCATGCCTGAGAGTTCTCCATGTACTCAAAGGTGTGTGAAGTCTGCCAATTCGCACTCAGCCAGCGTAGCGGACTATTATGGCCTATACTTACCATTCTCATTCTTAAAGGAGACCCGTTCTCAGTAGTGGGCCGGTTATGGGATGATCATGGTGGTTATATTACACATCTATGCACATTTGTATAGCGGTGTCTGAAAACATCGCGCGCTGCCGGTGGGAATCAATTGCGCTGGCATGCGCCCGCGCAGCGAAAGTGAATTATAGTGAGATTGTCATTGTAAAACCATTCCTTCGGAGTGGCTATAAAATGAAACAGGAGTTATTTTTAGTTAACTAATGGCTTTACCCCGATGTCTGCAGGTATAAAACATGGCTTCGGGTGGAAATTAGACGAAAAGATGGCTTTAGTTTAGAAACGTCTTCTAGCAATTCAAAAATTATTAATTAATTTGAATGGATGTTCTTGGAACTGCTTTTGGTGGCGAATATAACCGTTTCCATAAACATCACGCTAGCGAAAAAATACCGCTATTTAGGAACACATGAAATTAGTTGTTTTTGTGGTATTATAGACTTATTTATACCTACCTTAATCCCTTGCTTTAGGGGAGACCATTCTGAAAGCAATTGCAAAAAAGCAACCGGATTGTTATTGGTTTTAAAAGTTCCGACTGTAGACAAATTAGATATCGCTACTTATTAATGTAAAGCCAAAATGTGTTGGTTTGTCTTTCAATCAATGCGTTGCCACGCAACCGCGTGTTACAACGAATCTACGTGATTTTTGAAAAGTCACATAATATCTAGGCTACAATAAATTTTATCCCGAAAAATTAGTTTTCAGGGGTTTCTTGAAGAAAGAAGTTCTTTTGAAACAATCCATGCGGATGAAGTTACGGACATCATTTAATGCAAATTAAACTGAAATTTTGCAGCAAGAGCAAAAGTCGGTTTGGTTTTTAAATCACATCTTAGGTCCTGTTCCGATTTAACACGTCCAATTTACAATTCTGATCGCGAAGGCGCAGAGTTGGGAACTAGTAAAGGAATGCTAGCTAGTCTCGCTAGTTGCTAGCCGTTCCCTCCCGTGTTCTCACGAGTCGCAGCTTGTTCGACTGTCTCCAAACGACACGGATTTTAATCGCAACACCGTCATTGCTGATTTATCTGCCGATGTGCGCCTTGCTTAGATTTTCCCGTTGCTTATGAACCCCTGGTACCTGCACTAGAGTTTACCCACTTACCTACTGGATGTATATGTTTGTACGACTTAATAAATGGCCATTTAATTTTACTGTTATTGTGCTTACGACCTTTTGTGGAAATTGCTTTCATAACTTATGATTGGAGACGTGGTTCCAACGTGATCTTTAGTTCCTCTAGGAGTCACCAAAGATCAAATCTATAAAACTTTGATATTTAAATAACTACTTAGGTATATCATGCGTTTCGAGAGGGAAAGCAAAATATTAAGTGGACTACCTATACTAAAACTTCTAAAAACTGTGCAGATCGAAAACTCATGGAGAAATAAATGTGATTTATTTGAACTAGACCAAGATGGATAAGTTCGGTAACTATTCCTTTCTCCTGACCTATTAAATAAAGGTAGATTAGCACAGCTTAATCTATGAACAGTACGTGCTCCTCTTTCATATGTTGACGACCTCCAAACGCAATGGTGAGTGCTGTGGTTCGGGTGATTATGGGTACTTATAATAGATTTTCGCACACCTTCGAGAACATTACGGAGAACTTTGAGCCATGCCGATTTCCTCGCGATGTTTTCCTTCACTGTTTTAAAGCCACGTTAGATTAACATTGATAGAGCATATTGATACCCTATTGGTTAACGCGTCGCTCTTCTATTTGAAGGACTCAGGATTTGATCCCGGGTACAGCGATCGTACCTCTAAAGCGGTAACCTATAAAACATTACAAAGTGAGTGGTACGAAATTAGTTTCATTATCAGTTGCACGTGTAAACGACAAATTTCGTAACGCATACATTAATTAAACTAGACGTTTACACGTGCAATTGATAGTGAAACTAATTTCGTGCCACTAATTTCGTAATGTAAGTTCCGTTTAACTTCTCGGAGTTATGGGCGTTTTAAGAGGGCTCTCTCCGTCACTCGTTTATACAATCTCAGTTCCAATTCCATTTGAATATTAAGCAACCAAAGTCCATGAAATTTTGCAGACATATTCTAGAAACTAACATCTATGTCTGTGGTTTTCCAGATTTCTGTTAAAATATTCGGTTTCAAAGTTACGCGGTCTTAAAAATTTTCATACAAATCCTTGAGCCCCTCTAATTTTAAAACTACATATTTTTAGAAAAATCTAAAACACCACAGGTACAGATATTAGTTTCTAGAATATGTCTGCAAAATTTCATGGACTTTGGTTGCTTAATATTCAAATGAAATTGGAACTACGATTGTATGAAACGAGTGACGGAGAGAGCCCTGTTAAGCAATGAAAATATCACTTGCGTTAACGGTTAAATTCACAATAATACAGCAAGAATGAATTTTCAGCCAATTCTCAAGAAGTCCTAGATATTGTAGTGCCAGTAAATACTGCAGTGTAGACGTGCGGCGGCCGGTTCTCACGTGCCGTTTTCCGAGTCGCGGGCGCAGCGGCCACGCCTCTACAAGGCCTATCATGTCCGACTGTCAGTTGGTTTAACCATTGCACTAAAGCGACAATACTGCAGGGCTTTATCATTATTAATTAATATATTTGTCGTTATAAATTAAGAGCCTCGATAGCTCAACGGTTGAGGAGGCGACTGAATTCCTAAAATCATGTTTGCCAGGTAGGTAGGTCTTATACCTACTATTATATCTTATAGGTACTATTACAAGTAAAGGAAAAAATCCGAAAATCGTGAATCTGTGCTTATATCACAAAAAAAAATGTTTTTTGTTCCATGGTACAAAATGTGATGGTATTAGCGTGCGCCATTTTTTGGCCATTATTTCTGATTAATAGCTTCATTTTTTTTCTATCTGATCATATTTAGGTATTAAGTTTGATAGTTCGAGTTAGACTTTGTTTTGTTGGAAATAAAAAAACATAATTTCAAGCAACATTAAACACTAACTTTATCATAGAAATAAAAATCCCGATATTTCTAATCAAAGACCAGGGCCTTTATTATTCAATCAACATCGACTTTACAGGTCTAAACTTAAATTACCTATTTACCACAGTTTTTAACACCCGTTGCATTTCAATTTTAAGGCAATCTATATTCGAGCAATAAGTATTATCATTGAAATAAAAATTCCGACACTTAATCAAAGAACAAGGATCTTATTATTCAACAAAATCGACACATTAGTCACATTTTTAACCCCCGACCCAAAACCAGGGGTGTTATAAATTTGACGTGTGTATCTGTGTATCTGTCTGTGGCATCGTAGCTCCTAAACTAATTTACCGATTTTAATTTAGTTTTTTTTGTTTGAAAGGTGGCTTGATCGAGAGTGTTCTTAGCTATAATCCAAGAAAATCGCTTCAGCCGTTTGAAAGTTATCAGCTCTTTTCTAGTTACTGTAACCTTCACTTGTCGGGGGTGTTATAAATTTTTAACTACACTTGTCACCTGTCCTTATTGTTGAATTTATTCAAGCATAAAGAAATTTTAACTAGGCTTGATTCAACCACGTTTTCAATAGCAGTGCTAAAGGGTTCCAATATCTGGATTTTATGAACCTTCGAATCGTCCCGTTGACATTTTCACCTAAACAGCGCATTTCGCAAATCCCCGTGATCAAGATGTTCAAACCCCTATTACACGTTTTTAAAAGTTTTTTGTGTTCCTTAATCCATCAAATTACAAGCCGGCCATCAGCTTAATATCCCCCGCCCCTCAGCCTTTCAATAAGCAGTACCGCATTGATAGACCGTAATTATAGTATACGGCGTACGCTGGCTCGCTTCAAGCGAATTTGTACGGTAATAACTAATATGGTGTCGAGTTTGTATTGTGGGATTGCTTTGATGTCTTCGATATGGGATTGTGTTTGTGTTTCCTATTTTATCTTTCCGTATTTTTGTTCAGTTTTTAGTGTTCCTTACTTGAAAAGTAAAAACGGAACGCTTATAGGATCACTTTGTTGTCTGTCTGTCTGTCTGTCTATCTGTCGTGTCTGTCAAGAATACCTATAGGGTACTTCCCACTGACCTTAAATCTAGAAATTTGCGAGGTAGGTAGGTCTTATAGCACAAGTAAAGGAAAAAATCCGAAAACTGTGAATTTTTGGTTACATCACAAAAAAAACTAAAATGTGTTCATGAACTAAATATTAGTACGGTCTACATATTTTCAATTTTCAAAGTAAGATAACTATACCAAGTGGGGTATCATAATATGAAAGGGCTTTAACTGTACATTCTAAAACAGATTTTTATTTATTTTTATGCATATGATTTATCGTGCAAAATGACGAAAAAAATACAGTCTGTTTTATTGTTTGTTGTTTCTGTTATTTTATTTTTGTTATTTCTATTATTTTATTTTTTAAACATTTTTTTTAAATATGGTAATAATGAGATAATAAATAAATGAGAGAATCATGATGAGTAGTGATAAATGGGTAGTGAGTGCTAGTTTTACCATCACCACTACTTAGTTAATTTTCTAAATAACGAGTAGGATTTTATGACCTTCCTGGCACAGTGATACATTAAACCTAGCGCGAAATTTTGATGTTATTCAATAAATGCATACCTACAGGTGCATTTTAATGACGTTGGACATTTACATACAAAGTTACTTTTGAAGATTTCAATGTAAATGTGAATTTATGTAAATCGATACGATATCCTTCCATTGATTTCAGTAATAACCTTGCTAAGGGAGGAAACGTGTCGTTAACACGAATGAAATATAGGCCTTGGGTAGTTTTAATTGCATTTTACATACAGAATTTCTAATTAGTTGGGTTATGTTCCTAAAAAAATGTAGTGGATGGGTTTCAAAAGTTAATTTACAGTTTAATCCTAATGTATTTTAAATTTGAATTTATTTTGCCAAATGTGAGTACAGATAAATGTAAATCGATTAATATATGACACAATTTACCGTAGGTATTGGTACTTGATCTGTAAAATTGGCAGTAGAATGATCATTGCAATAAAGCAAAAAAATAATAATTATAGGAATTGCTTCTACATCAATCCTACCCTTTGACCTTAAAACTATTTTTGTACTGTTAGTGATTTCGTGGTGAAAAAATTTAGAAAGCAAACCGTCCTTTTTAGGTGGTAACTTAAAATTAAGTTTTTATCTTCCTTGGTTTTTTTCGTGTTTTCGAACAAGCTTTCGGATTTTGGCGATCCTGTCTTTTTAATCGACTTCAAAAAACTAAGGTTCCCAATTCGTCGGAATCTTTTTTTTCTGTTGAGCGATTGAAGCTTTAAAGTGCGGACTACCCCCATTTCTGTCGGTTCAAAGTTCGAATAACATCGTTCGCGCGACATATCACCCGGCCACTTAGTTATCGCCCAGAGCTCTACAAATCGTCTGGCTCTGGGTAAATGTCCTATGAAATTGCATCGTGAGTCCCGCTCGGACCATAAACAATGCGAAACGCGACGCGTTTATGATCCAATAATAGCGTTAAGACAATATTATCAGCCCCGCTCACTGATATAACTGGGGTGAATACATCTTCGTGGGAGAATGCTATCAAAGATAGAATTTTGAACCAAATTATTAAGCCTAATCACGAAATACCCAACCCGCTGGACTGACGACCTTAAGAAGATAGCGGGAAGTGGGTGGATGAGGAAGGCGGAAGATCGTGTGTGATGGCGCACTTTTGGGAAGGCCTATGTACAGCTGTGGACCCAAAAAGGCTGATTGAATCACAAAATATAGTGGCTAAGACATCGGCCTCCTGTTCGGGTATTTGGGGATTCAAACGCCCCTCTAACATTTCGAAGTTGTGAGCGTTTTGTTTTTAACCCCCGACCCAAAAAGAGGGGTGTTATAAGTTTGACGTGTGTATCTGTGTGTCTGTGTATCTGTGTGTCTGTGTATCTGTGTATCTGTGTATCTGTCTGTGGCATCGTAGCGCCTAAACGAATGAACCGATTTTAATTTACTTTTTTTTGTTTGAAAGGTGGCTTGATCGAGAGTGTTCTTAGCTATAATCCAAAAAAATTGGTTCAGCCGTTTAAAAGTTATCAGCTATTTTCTAGTTTTCTTGTAGAAAAGAAGGTTAGAATATAACCCTTAGGTTCATAATATTCAAATGTCAATTGACAAATGTCAAGCTGTCAAGATGGACGTTGCCTAGATATACATAATTATTTATTTGAAAATGATTTGTCGGGGGTGTTGAAAATTTTTAATTTATACTTGTTGCTTATTTTTTATAAAAGAATATTGGCCATGTTTCTCACGACTAATATTTTGCTTTCCCCTCCAACTAAGCGTAAAACTTTTGCTTGGAGTAGGTACGACAATAGTGCAACGGGTGGGGTTTGTACATCGATGGGTTTGAACCAACCTTTCGGATTTTATTTCGCTCCTTTACCGCTGAGCTATTGAGGCTCTGTTTTAAGCAATTTTTGCTTTAATAGTGAAGGAAAACATCGTGAGGAAACCTGCATGCCTGTACTGTGCTCATAATCTTCTCAAAGATGTGTGAATCCGTATGTCAGTTAACAAAGTCAGAAGTCACAAAATGAACTTGACCAATATTTAAACCGCCAGAGGCGCGGTCACGCACTGTATACCGTTCGCACCCGTAGGCGCTGTTCAGACCATTTTGAAAACGAGACTATAATATCAGTTATTTGTAACAATACTGCAGACAATGTTACTTCCAATTGCCTTGAGGACGATAACAATCGGAGAGTAATTTGAGATGACTTGGTGCTTTCAAGAAAAAAATTTACTTGAAAAGATATTCTACTACTATTTTTATCAATGCAAATTTTTTCTATAACTGTACATACATTCATTCAATATGACACGTATTTTTCACCATTTGAAGATTGTACATCATTAGCAAGATCTTTACTACTAGATGTGCTTTGGAAGGTTTTACACCTTTTGAGACAATAATTCTTTAGTGGGTCAATTCTAGAGTGGAAAGGAACACATAGGTTCCTGGGTAGGAACCTATGTGCCTTGCGGAAGTGCAGGGAAGATATCCTGGGATCTAACTCTGGTCTCTGTCTTAAAGTTAAAGATATGGAAAAGGTCTCTAGAAGCTTTAAAATCTTCATCAAAAAACAGAAATGTGTGTAGGTACTGAAGGACTATGCTTCAGTTTCATGAACGCATGCCGGAGAAATCCGTTTACCCTGTTCCTATAACATTATTAGAAATTTTATCGTTCTAACTTTATGCGAGGGACTTCGTCTGTGTTGGTGTTAGCTGGCGGGCGTGCTCTGCCTTTTTGGAGTGTTTTTTTTTGTTAAAACTGACTGGAAAGCGCTCTAAGGGGGTGCCGTGCGTGTGTCGGCGAGCGCCGGCACAGACGGGGTCCATACTTGTATAGTTTAACTAACTTGTTACAAATAACTACAAACTTGACATTGGCTAATCTTTGTAAAGTCAGACGAGAGAGAAAAAAAAAACTTTATGCGATTAAAAATAAATTGATGGGAAGATTCCTCGAGTCTCGTTACAGTGTCCCTAATGGTCTCAGCAGATAAACATCCCAGACATTAGCATTCAGATATTCAGTTACACGGCGTTAGTATAAAACTATAATTCCCGGCACCACCGCGCTCGTATATTCGCCACCGGGTATCTTATTACTGAATATCTTCTGCAATACTGCCACTATTTATTAGATTGAGTCGTGAGACCGTGCGCGGTAGCCGGGATTAAATAAATAAATACGAATATTCTAGTGCCCATTCAGTGATTCCCAAACTTTTTACCGCGGACCAGTCATCTTTAAATGTACTATTGTGATAGAATCTGTTTTCCTAACCGCTGGCCACTCAACCCGCAGATTTGACGTTTCAAAAGTGGCTGTAAGTATACCACAAAGTAGCAAAAAAGTTTGAAAAACCGGCCAAATGCGAGTCGGACCATTGCCATCGTACAAGTTAAAACACTATGTAGTACTATTTATTTTATTTTAAATTTGTATGGCGGTCAATTTGAAAATTTTATTGTGAGTTATAGCGGCAATATAAACAACACATATCTACTCTGTGAAAATTTCAACTCTACCTATTACGGTTCATGAGATACGGCCCGCTGACAGACAGACAAATGAAGGGAGAGCGAAGCCGTTAGGAGTTGGGACCCTACGGGTGCAGAGCCCTAAAAATGAAAATCGTAAAATAATACATTGCTGGCTCAATGACTTATGACGTGTTTCGGTACATGGGCTAGAGGCTAGAGCCAAGTGCCGAACCCTGGTGGCGACCGACCGCGAATTTTGTTTCTTTGCCCAGGGGGGGCGATGACTGTGTCAAAAATGAATTATTTCTTATTAATTATTAAATAGAGTCGATTCCAAAATGCGTTAAATCCACATTCGACGCTAGTTTTAAGTTTGCTAACCATTTTAAATTATAGATTCAACTAAAATAGTACGTCAAATTACGTCAAATGTTATGACGTAACATGTGTGAATTTCATACAACTTACAAGCTCCTTTACTAAGCGAGCGTTTTGACGTTTGATAAAAAGTCGCTGATTTAACTAGTACTCGTAGTCATCATCCCTATTATGGGCGCGAGCTACAATTTGGCGAACACTGTTCCAGTACAAAGCCAATAAAGTAACGGTGTTTGCTTACGGAGAGGCTGGATGCAGGTTGCGGCTGCGAATGATTGCCTTGGATTGGTATTAGAAGAATTTTCTTTTATCTTATCCACATAGAATTGTATGTGTGAAAAATGCCTAGATTTTAACTAAGGTTTTAATTAAGTAAATAGCAATTCTGTTTATTCGGTTTATTCTAAATTCCCTTTTAATCCGTATGAGTCTGTAGTTACTATTCCGCAACCGCAATAATAGTTGAGTAACTCTTTTTAAATAGCGTTGAGTTGATATGCTTTTTGACCTCCGACCCAAAAAGAGGGCCTAAACTAATTAACCGATTTTAATTTAGTTTATTTTTATTTGAAAGGTGGCTTGATCGAGAGTGTTCTTAGCTATAATCCAAGAAATTCGGTTCAGCCGTTTGAAAGTTATCAGCTCTTGTCTAGTTACTGTAACCTTCACTTGTCGGGGGTGTTATTTAATTTACACTTGTTGAAAGTGGGTCCTACTCTCAGAATAAAAATACCAGCATAAAAATTGGAATAAAATTGAGGTGAAGAAAGCACTCAGAATGGACCGGTAATTTCTCCAATCTACATGATGATATCTAAGTAAATTGAGCATAGAATTTTCTGTATTGCTCACTAGTCTTAAGTTACAATACGTTCATTAGTAAAAGATTAGTAAGGGTACTAAGAAAATTATCCGTTTGAAATCGGAGGCTTACTTTACGTATAAGAGATCACATTAGATCGCACGCCACATCATCAATAAAAGTTTATTGGCGATACATTCACGATTGATTAAATTGCAACGCAACTGGTCTCGGCCCGGTATTATCATAAGTGATACCCGGTTTATTGCTCTATTGCGCAATCGCAGTTCATGCTTTATAGCTGTCGATACTGAACTGCAGGGGCGGATCTACTTAAAGGCTTTTTGGGCTGCAGCCCAGGGCCCCGCGAATACAGAGGGCCCCCAACCGAACCGAAACCAATAGACGATATTGTCAATAAAAAAATCCGATCATAAGGTTGGCAACTACGATCAATCAACCCGTGTTTCAAACAGAAAACAGTTTCTTGTCAAAATGGCAATTAGTTCTATGCAATTAGTTGAGTAATTAGGTAGGGCCCCTAAGCAGTATTAGCCCAGGGCCCCACAAATTCAAGATCCGTCCCTGCTGAGCTGAATATATCGAAGCTACGAATATAAGCTTCGAATGTGCCACAAGTGGTTATATGTCGATCTTTAAGAATTCCGTAGTTTTGGATAAGGTCATAAACATAAACACATCGTTAGTGGCGAACTTCATTTTATAAAACCTTTACACCTTAGAATAGGCACCTTCTAGGTAAACGCGTCCCATCTTAGACCACATCATCACTTTCCATCAGGTGTGATTGTGGTCAAGCGCTTGCCTATAGTGAATAAAAAAAAAAACATTTCTACGTTTTTGCTACTACGAAAATTCCAATAACTCCGCTCTTGTTTCAAAACTACACATCGAAGTGGCCTTGTTATAATTTTCATGCGTTTTTACAGTTTCCCGCCCAATCAGACTTACGATGAGTGTTCAACGAATAAATTGAGTTACCACTTAGTACATATTATAATAACTCAAAATTTAAAAAACCGCCGACACAAAAACCTCTATAAGAAAACTAGAATAGAGCTGATAACTTTCAAACGGCTGAACCGTTTTCTTCGATTATACCTAAGAACACTCTCGAGTCTCGACCAAGCCACCTTTCAAACAAAAAAAAACTAAATTAAAATCGGTTCATTCGTTTAGGAGCTACGATGCCATAGACAGATACACCGATACACACGTCAAACTTATAACACCCCTCTTTTTGGGTCGGGGGTTAAAAACCACTATGAACCAATTCAATTGCGATATTTATGACAAGTTTATTAGGCATGATTTTCGTCAAGCGCAAGCCTATCTTGCAATAAAAAAACTTCACTATAGCATCTCCCAAATCTCTTTATTGTCAGAAAATTATTCTATTGTTCTATTGTGTGTGTGTGTGTGTGTGTTTGCTCCTTCACGCAAAAACTACTACACGGAAATTTGGAATGGAGATAGATAATATCCTGGATTAGCACATAGGCTACAGGATTTCGAAAAACCTAAATCCACGCGGGCGAAGTCGCGGGCATCGGCTAGTAAAATATATGCCTACCCAACCACTACCCAGTCTTATCTCTTTTGCTGCCATACAGTATGTTTATAGAATACTTTATGATCCTAACAAATACTGTCTCTTTAATACCTAAGTTTATGTCCCGATGCGCAATGCATGCCGAGCCTTCATGTTTCACCATTTGTGTTTATGGCTCTATAGCAGTTAGTATTTCGTAATCGATAAATAGTTTAATGTAAGTGCTGATAAAATAGCTTCCTATATTTAGAGCTAACCAATTTATTATTTCTAGCTTCTGTATACAGCTTCTCCATCCTTGTCTATTTTACTAACCCCCGACCCAAAAAAAAGGGGTCTTATAAGTTTGACGTGTGTATCTGTGTATCTGTCTGTGGCATCGTAGCTCCTAATCTAATGAACCGATTTTAATTTAGTTTTTTTTGTTTGAAAGGTGGCTTGATCGAGAGTGTTCTTAGCTATAATCCAAGAAAATCGGTTCAGCCGTTTGAAAGTTATCAGCTCTTTTCTAGTTACTGAAACCTTCACTTGTCGGGGGTGTTATAAATTTTTAATTTACACTTGTTTAATATGTAAAAGAGTCGTTATGTAAACAGTTTGGTTAACGTTTAAAAGCAGCGTGTTTAACTTATTAAATGCAAGACGAAATTTTCTTTATAAATGCAGTATGTAATAATGCAGGTGTAAAGGTTTATGGATGTCAATAATAGTTTTAATGCATAGTGTCATTGTTCGTGTAGCATTAGCATAGAGATTAGTTGTAAATTGCTTCCTCTTGAAGCCTCGATGTTATAAATTGTTTGATTATGCTGATGAGACGTATATTATCGCCTGTGTTAAGGTTTTGAGTACCTATCAAATTATTTTCATACTCACGCCGAATAACTAATACATATTTACAGTTGGCTCATTTGTCTAGTAAAAAAACATAACGTTCACAAATTGAAATTCACAAATGTAGTTACAGATAGGTTTAAAACACTTGTTTGAAACAATGTCAACTCTGGTGTAGTAGCTAGCTTATTCGTCTGCAAATCCTGAGGTCCTGGATTTGAGTCCTGGGTCTGGCCAAAAAAATATTGGAGTTTTCTGTCAAAAAATGTTGTTGACATCCGTTACACGATGCCTCGGAGAGCACCTACAGCCGTTTGACGCAATGTCTGATGTCTCTCTGGTTGCGTCAGAATGCCGTCCCATTCGACTGTTAGATTGAGGGGATAGGGAGTTTACCAACCCGTTTTGCGTTTGAACGATCAATTTTTTAACCGACTTCCAAAAAAGGAGGAGGTTCTCAATTCGTCGGGATCTTTTTTATTTTTTTATTTTTTTTTAATTTTTTATGTATGTTCCCCGATTACTCAAAGACCCCTGGACCGATTTGGAAAATTTTTTTTTTGTTTGAAAGGGTATACTGTGCAGGTGGTCCCATATAAATTTGATGAATATCTTCGGAGATGGAGAACAGAACTCCTCAATGGATAAGAGCAAATTGCTCGCGATCACTGTAATAGCTTAGTAAACAGTAGGGTTTTAACTGGGCATAGCATATTATAGTACAGTGGGGCCACTAAAAATTGTGAAATAAAATTTTTTCAAAAGAAAAATAAAACCGACTTCAAAAACCAAAAACACTAAAAAGTAGAAAATAATTTTTGTTTAGCTACACATGTAATGTACCTAGGTATGAAGTCGGGCGAGCTTCACTCTTGGATTTCTAATTTTGTTTTAATATGCTCGCTCGACTTCATATCTAGGTACATTACATGTGTAGCTAAACAAAAATTATTTTCTACTTTTTAGTGTTTTTGGTTTTTGAAGTCGGTTTTATTTTTCTTTTGTTAAACCTTTGTAGCTTTGTTATTTTATTATTTTATGTTTGTTACAGATTTGGAGCTAATCTTCTACACGAGCGATGTTACTACAAGTAAGTGAAAAAAAAAACTGCCAAGTGCGAGACGGACCCGCACACGCTCTATAGATCTGAACCTTTACAGCTCGTTCACACAGGCTGCGTAAGCGTAGACGTAGCGCGTACCATTGCGTTGTAATGTATGGAACTGTATGAGACATAGCATACCGCTTGCGTGGCGTGAAGGTTCGCGTAGACGTAATGCGTGCAGTTATGTCTACGGATTCGCGAGTGTTACGTATACGTGCTTGGTGTGAATCGGCCTTTAAAGATTTTTTGTCAAAAATAAAATTCGTTTGACCAGAAACATAACCAACACGTGCCCTGTTACAATTGTGTTCTGGCTTAACACATAAATGAACTATGAGGCGTATGTGGTTATTATAATGGTGTGTGAAATTACAGTCGGTCGTTTGTCAAGGAGGCAGAGCGGCCGCTGGCCCGTGATTAATTTCATTACGCCGCTCTTAATCAAATGCGAGGGAGCCACGCTCCTTGCTCGGCCTTTATTAGGTGCTACGTTGAAAATAATCAATTTATGGACTCGTTTGATGACCATACCATTACACACTTGAGTGGCTTTTACAGCGCAGAAGTGAACGTTCTCGCAGAAGGCATGGGGTTCAGTTCCGCAGATTTAATGAGAATAGATTTAAAAAAACCGGCCAAGTGCGAGTCAGACTCGCGCACTGAGGGTTCCTTACTCGAGTATTTTTTCCAATATTTTGCACGATTAATCAAAAACTATTAAACATAAAAAATAAATAAATAAATGTTTTAGGATGTACAGGTAAAGCCTTTTCATATGATACCCCACTTAGTATCGTTATCTTATTTTTAAATTTGAAACATAACAACAAATTCGCGGTTTTCAGATTTATTCCTGTACTTGTGCTATAAGACCCACCTGACCTAAGGCTCTTGAAGGACATGCCATAGACGACGTCATGCTTGTAATCCAGTATGCAGAAGCAAACCCGGCACATAATTCCTGAGCATAGATCATACACACGCTGAATAGTGAGATTGGCATAATGACACCTGCCCCGGGCGGCGGGCGGCTAACTTACGGCCACATTACCACTGACACATGTCACATTATTACACGCAATCCGTTAGCACGAGACGAATATAAATAGACAGACATACAGTCCACAGACAAATCAAAATATGCCTTAATTAGGCGCATTCATTTCTATAATCAGTCAACCTATAATATAGTCGGTAATATTGACTTTGACCCTACGGAGAAAAAGTCTGCAAGAAACTTAACAAAAAATCTGTAAAATATTCATGATGAAGTATTAGAATATATCGTTTGCAGTAACATAAAAATTTTGGATAAGAGATGTAAAAATAAAGAAGACGAAATAAAGAATAAGACAAGTGTAAATTCAAAATTTATAAATAACACCCCCGACAAGTGAAGGTTACAGTAACTAGAAAAGAGCTGACAACTTTCGAACGGCTGAACCGATTTTCTTGGATTATAGCTAAGAACACTCTCGATCAAGCCACCTTTCAAACAAAAAAAATTAAACTAAAATCAGTTCATAGTTTAGGAGCTACGATGCCACAGACAGATACACAGATACACACGTCAAACTTATGACACCCCTCTTTTTTGGTCGGGGGCTAAAAAGAGACGTTAGATATTGCTTGTACACGCATTTTATTCGCATATTACGACTCCAGTCTTTATAAAGGGACAAGATAATGTTGCCTGTAAATAAATCCTAGACGCGGCAACAAATGAGAAGCGAACAGGCAGGGCGAGATACTGCAAAAACGTTTTAAAATATCGTGCACATTGTTACATGTAACGTGAGATTGTTATAAATTGCTGTTATTTTTGCGATCATAAAAGTGTATAAAATGATGGATGGTGGATATAAAAATCCTGATTCAATCACAATCACAAATGGATAATAATTATTATATTACATTCAATAGAATATTTATTATTCGGAAGTGTTTAACGTAGAAACAAACACAATAAGATTTTTTTAACTAAACCATGAATTTTATTAATATATCGACGAAACATTCAAACATACGAGATGGATTGATAATAATTGATGACCTTTAAAAAATAATTAGTTAACACTAATTACCTAGAATTTCTTAAATTGGTTACATAGCCGTTTTTTTAAAAGCATTGTTCAAAATTCTTGGCGTTTTTTATGGTCTCTATGTAAAAATTATATTTCAGTAGCAGCTAAAATCAATTATTTAGTTATACATATAACAAGCTATGGACCACTTTGGGCAGTTGTAAGAAGATTAGTCAAGTATTGGGAGAGATCATTAATAATTATTGGCATTTTGGACCCGAAACAGTCAAGTTTAGCGAAGACGCAAGGTGCGGCAATTATTTACGAGGTGTTAACAAGTAATTCTATAAACTCCGGTAATTAATTTGTTCAATTTACAATGTTATAATTACTTAAGCTCATAATGAGTTTCCTAACAGAAGCGATTTCGACAGGAGATGAATAATTTGAATAAGTACTTCTTAGTTTTATATCTTACTAGCTTATGCCCACGATTTCGTCCGCGTGGACTACACAAATTTGAAACCGTTATTAAAATAGGTGTAGTTACTTTTTTCTTTGTTAACAAAGGTTCAGTAACTTACTTTCGGACAATTTTTTCTCTGCTCAAAAATCACTTGTTGAAATAAGAATCTCCTATTTTTAATTCGGTTTTAAAAATAAATTTAACAACATTGATTAATCTTATAAATATTAATAATTTGATATAGTTTTAACTGTAAACTTAGAGACCTAAAAACACCTGTTTTGAAATAAACGTAGGTCTATTATAACAAATAAAATTATCATAACGAAACAAAATGAATATTGTGCAAAAATATTGCATAGAGAACGAATGGCATGAAATTAAATCACGGATGACATTAGAAGTAGTTACGGTAGATACGCTCATTTTACCTAGAAGTCTATTCGACTAACAAAACAATAACCTTAAATCGAATCTTATAAATAAATCTTTCATAATCTTAATAGCATCTCCGATACGAATTTGTACAGAGTATCTAGAAATAGTATTCAATTAAGCGGGTTAGGTAGCTTTTATTGGAGTAAAACCAATATGATACGAGTAATATATTGGACTGGAAGCGACTAAAATACAGCTGCCTTTCAATCTAGTAGTTTAAAGGGCTTTGGCAGACGTGCATGTTAACGTTCGTTCAATCGTTAAAATACGTTCATGCTTTTGGCGATGTTTCAACATTTAAATTGATCTAGAACATTAAAATTATGTAAATACCCTAGCACAGCGATTAAAGAGTTATTTCAATATAACGAATCAAAAAGTAGCCATGAATTGAAAGCAGTCTTCTGAGTCATTGGTTAAAATATCTTTTCTTTATCTTCTCTAAACGAGTGCTTTCTCTTCTTTATCTTCTCTAAACTAGTGCTTTCTCTTCTTTATCTTCTCTAATCTAGTGCCTTTTCTATTCCACATTCACATCAATATTATTCGATAACTTGCTTAACTTAATGAATTGATTCGTCTGTCTCTAGTCTTGGTTTCTTTAATCGCCTATGTTGAACTTTCTCAATATAGTTTGCTGGAAGGTTTAGGTTTTGAATTAATGCCTTAAGTATAAATGTTTTATGGTCTGTGGTAAAATATTAATACGGTTTATAATATCGGTCTGTACAGATAAAAGGTTAGATATAGGAGGTGTGTCCAACGGGCGGAGCCGAATCGAACGTAAGTTCGAAAGCAACAAATAAACAATATTCGATTGCCTGCATCTGGGATAGAAGAAATAAATATCCGAGCAACCGAACATAAATTATTTGTTAAGCAAATGTTTGCTTAAGCCTTCAAGCTATGTAAACAAATCCTGTTATTAATGTCTAGCGTAGAAGGTAATGCCCATTGTTTCCTTCGGTGTGATAATACGGGTAATAAAATTGTATGCTTTAGATGTAGGTACCTTAGATTCAAATAACTTTGGACGAAAATAACTGAGTTTCTATTATCAAATTAAAAATTAAAACAAGCTTAAAACACAATGTAACCATTATTTAATGAAATCTTGAAATAACTTTTGTCATTAACACAATATTCATGTTACTTCACTTAACCCTTTTCCATAAGCGAAAAACATTCTAAATATCGCCTGTGCTCGGAGTGGCGTTTAATCTAGATGGCAACTGGAAAGCAAACCATAACCTTTTACATTTATGAAGTGGTTGAAAATTAAATTCTGCAGTTGAATAAAGCGAATAAATCATACCATATCACTCCACACAATCGTCATGGTAAACAATAAAACAGCTATACGGAAACCGGGGAAGCGAACAAAACAGCTCACCTCTTAAACACACAAAGGTCTCGCAAGGCACAAGCTTGGATCGGGAAAGAAGCTCACAAATGTCACGACTCTGCAACCTCTCAATTTCTAAAACAAAACCACATCAAACGATTATCCTATCCCCTGCTACCGTTACATGCAGAGGCCTCTACTCATGGTTTGTTTGTTTACACTCGTTCGAATATCCTTAAATCCTCGAGAATTCCAGTTTCTCGTTATTCTTTGTTTGTCCGTGTTAAAAGTTGTCATGATCAACATTACATATAATCGTCATTAATATAATCGTCATTAGTTGGAGCCTTGAAAATTGTAAAGATGATATTATCAGCATCAAGAAAATGAAAGCTTTATCAAAAAAATGTGTGACTATCTAGAAAGCTAAATTACGCATCTAATTTTACACCTAGCCAGTTAGCCATAATGGCATAGTGGCAGTTAGCCATATTTTAACAGGGCTCTCTCCGTCACTCGTTTCATACAATCGTAGTTCCAATTTCATTTGAATATTAAGCAATTCATGAAATTTTGCAGACATATTCTAGAAACTAATATCTGTGTCTGTGGTGTTTTAGATTTTTCTAAAAATATGTAGTTTTAAAATTACAGGGGCTCAAAGATTTGTATGAAAATTTTTAAGACCGCGTAACTTTGAAACCGAATATTTTAACAGAAATCTGGAAAACCACAGACATAGTTAATAGTTTCTAGAATATGTCTGCAAAATTTCATGGACTTTGGTTGCTTAATATTCAAATGAAATTGGAACTACGATTGTATGAAACGAGTGACGGAGAGAGCCCTCTTAAACTAGTGCTCAATGCAGGGTGACACTCTTTATAAATAAAATTGAACTTTAAATGTAAAATTAGAGAGCTGATAGCAAATAGTAGGAGTCACAGCTAGCACAGGCGCAAGAAATAGAAACCATAAAGACATGTTCGATTTAAAATTCAGTACAGCAAAAAATAGGTCTTCGCTCTTCGGTGAGCGCAGCGCATTATGCAGGCGTGCCTCACGATCTCGAGAATACTGTTGTACGTTGTAACCAACGTAGGATACTTGGTACAATGTATCGAGACATTGAGATGTCAATGGGAGATGTCAAAAATGTCAAAATGGGCAGTTGTAGTGGCACTGTTCGTAGTTTCAGGGAACCTATTGCGAACTTAGTAAACCCCGTGCAGTTTTGAAAGAGCTTAGGATTTTTAATATTATTATTATCAACAAAATAGCAACTGCATTTATGAGTAAAAGAAAATAAGTACAAGTGAAGGTTACAGTAACTAGAAAAGAGCTGATAACTTTCAAACGGCTAATTTTCTTGGATTATAGCTAAGAACACTCAAGATCAAGCCACCTTTCAAACAAAAAAAAAACTAAATTAAAATCGGTTCATTAGTTTAGATTTTAGAAGCTATGATGCCACAGACAGATACATAGATACACACGTCAAACATAATATACACACCTCTTTTGGGTCTGGGGTTAATAAATAGAGATGAATCTAACGTAAGAATGTTTTGTAAAGAATTTAAGAATTTTTACGAGTAACATTTTAAGTGCGTGCAAAATTTAGGATCATTTATTGTAAGAATTTAAATAGAAGCAATCGACATTGACAAGATAGTTACTCGTACAGTTAAAGCGCCGTTAACAGGGCTCTCTCCGTCACTCGCTTCATACAATCGTAGTTCCAATTTCATTTGAATATTAAGCAACCAAAGTCCATGAAATTTTGCAGACATATTCTAGAAACTAATATCTGTGTCTGTGGTGTTTTAGATTTTTCTAAAAATATGTAGTTTTAAAATTACAGGGGCTCAAAGATTTGTATGTAAATTTTTAAGACCGCGTAACTCTGAAACTGAATATTTTAACAGAAATCTGGAAAACCACAGACATAGATATTAGTTTCTAGAATATGTCTGCAAAATTTCATGGACTTTGGTTGCTTAATATTCAAATGAAATTGGAACTACGTTTGTATGAAGCGAGTGACGGAGAGACCCCTCTTAAACAAAATCAATATCTAAAAGAAACTTGTCATTTGTCTTTATCATGTCTTTATTAATAGACGCCTGAGCACCTGAGTGGCAGTTGTCGTCTCGCGCCAGTAGATCTTGATGTGTAATTCAAATATTCTTTTAATGTTTAAGAGGGCTCTCTCCGTCACTCGTTTCCACTCGTTTCATACAATCGTAGTTTCAATTTCATTTGAATATTAAGCAACCTAAGTCCATGAAATTTTGCAGACATATTCTAGAAACTAATATCTATGTCTGTGGTTTTCCAGATTTCTGTTAAAATATTCGGTTTCAAAGTTACGCGGTCTTAAAATTTTCATACAAATCTTGGAGCCCCTGTAATTTTAAAACTACATATTTTTAGAAAAATCTAAAACACCACAGACACAGATATATTTTGATAGCAATTAGTTTCATAGAATACCATCTTTGTATGATTTATCCCTTGTAAAGGTAATTTAGTTTAAATTAGACCGGTAGTTCAAATTAGTCCAAAATATAGAATTTAATTTTCGGAGTAGTGTTTTAAAAACCGTGTGTGTGTGTGTGCGTGCGTGCGTGCGTGCGTGCATGCGTGCGTGCGTACGTGCGTGCGTGCGTGCGAGCGAGCGAGCGAGCGAGTGTGCGTGCGTGCGTGCGTGCGTGCGTGCGTGCGAGCGAGTGAGCGAGCGAGCGTGCGTGCGTGCGTGCGTGCGTTCGTGCGTGCGTGCGTGTGTGCGTGCGTGAGTGCGTGCGTGCGCGTGTGTGTGTATGTTAGTTTGTTACTCCTTCACGCAAAAACTACTAAACGGATTTGGCTGAAATTTGGAATGGAGATAGTCAATATCCTGGTTTAGCACATGGCTACTTTTTATCCCGGAAAATTAAAGAGTTCCCACGGGATTTCAAAAAACCTAAATCCACGCGGGCGAAGTCGCGGGCATCGGCTAGTAATTTTTAAAAGCTTTAACGGCATAGCTCTTCTGCGAAGCGACGAAATATTACAGGGATTCGCCGTGGAGATTGGTTGCCCTTAGATTGAGGATTTCATTTATTCCTCGAGCGAAGGGTTCGCGGTAAACAATCAAGCAGGATCTATCCCTTGAACGGGCCAATCAGCGGAAACAAATGACTGCCATTTGTCTACGACGGCCATTGATGGACGAAAAAAGGGATAAAAGATCCTGTGCCACAACTTTTTTGCAATATTACCTTGAAACCGGGGTTGGATCTTGAGCATGCACCTCTAACTTTTCGAAGTTATGGGCGTTTTAAGCAATTAAAAATCGCGTTAACGATGAAGGAAAACATTGCGTCCAGTAATTTGAGCTGTGCGTTCATAGATCAGTCTGTCAGTCAGTCTGCTCGACCAACGACCTCTATAGGACTGGTCTTCTTCTTCTGTCCTAGACGACGGGTCATTCCCATCAAAAGTTTTTGCAGGGTACAACTTATTTTTGCTTACAACTTAATGTCTAGTGTTATACTAATTTTGATAGCTATTAGTTTCATAGAACACCATTTTTGTATGATTTATCCCTTGTATAGGTAATTTAGTTCAAATTAGACCGATATTTAAACTAAAAGCTCGTTTAGCTGTGCGTTCATAGATCAGTCAATCAGTCAGTCTGCTTTTCCTTTTATATATAGACAAAAACTATTTTAGTACAAAAGATACTCTCTTGAGCACCTCACCGTAATATGCCCAATAATTCATCTTATTTCAATACTAAATAATTTACAGATCACATTTACATAAAACATGGGCTCGGTAAACCGAATAGTATTCGACTCAATCAGCTTAATGCCGATTAATGCCAGATAGATGGCGGTGTTATTAATCTTTTGACTAGTTTGATAGGAGGTCTTTGATATGATAATATTTTAATACTATTCATTATCATAGTAATATTACTGAAGGGTGGTCTAATAAAGTAGTAATTTTGTAAGTATAGGTACAGCAAAATAAAATGTTTAAAAAAAACCGGCCAAGTGCGAGTCCAATTCGCGCACCGAGGGTTCCCTACTCGAGTGTTTTTTCCTACATTTTGCACGATAAATCAAAAACTATTATGCATAAAAATAAGTGAAAATCTGTTTTAGAACGTACAGGTAAAGCCCTTTCATATGATACCCCAATTGGTATAGTTACCTTACTTCAAAAATTGAAAATACTAATTATATTTTTTCATGAACAAAACGTGCCTGCCAAATTTCATGATTCTAGGTCAACGGGAAGTACCCTATAGGTTTTCTTAACAGACGGACAGACAGACAGACGATGGAGTGATCCTATAAGGGTTCCTTTTTTCCTTTTGAGCTACGGAACCCTAAAAACACTGCAAAATAAACCATCATTGTTTAATTAATAAAAGGAGCGTCGTACGTCAAACTGGGAGCGTTTCTTGACTTCTTGACAAATGATCGAATGTAATTTCACACGTCATTACACCGCTTGTTACATACAGTATCCTATTAGGTGTTAGGTGATTAATAAAGTCGTAGCGCCCCTTGTTGAGAAATTCAGTAATGCTGTTGAAAATTCTACAAATTCTAATAAAATGACAAAGATTTATCAAAACTGTGACCGATTTGATTTGAACTATAAATTATGGACGAACTATGAAATTATGGATTGACTTCTGGACAGAGATATAAATAAATCCATGTCTTTGCTTATGGATGAAATTTCAAAACAATAAAGTTAACAAGATAACAAGAATAAATAAGTTTGGATGTAGGTATTTGAAATGATGGGAAGTGGCTTGATGAAAAAAACTGTTGACATTTTTGAGAAACGTTAGTACATAATTCAATGGAGAGTTACCCGTTTTTAGCTGCAGTGGATGTTTGCAAGCTGAAACGATGATGATGATGAGTTTAGATAACCAAAGTTAAAGTTACGCACTACTAACTTTTGAGAAAAAGCATTGTTATTGCATAATAGTTCAATGGTACTAACAAGTTTTCTTTGCTATCCATGTTGTCTTAATAATTTTGTTAAATAAAACCTGCTTCTACAATAAAATTAATAATAATCGATCTGCCGAGTAAATGACTATTTTTATCATTAAGTATGTAATTTGCTTCATTTTAGTTAAAGTTAAATTCTTCTGATCATTCTTAATATGTCTGTATATCGGTTATTTTATGGTTGCTGCAAGTATTTTTGTTGCACAAGAATTTTCATTACATGGATATACCAGGAGATAAAACCTAATCACCCTTCATAACTGAAATTATATTGAATTTAACGATTATAATAAACTCTAACGGTGCGATTACGGAATCCCTGGGTTCCGCAATTATGCACTTAAATTCATCCGAGCCTCACTGACTAGTGTAGATAGACTAGGTTAAGATTTTAATCTTATGATCACACTTGGGACATTTTATTTACTAGATTTTGTCGTGTCATGAAAACTACCTCGATATTATGATAGATCCAGGTCACTTGGATAAAAAAAAGAAACATGGTTTGACGATTAAAATACCTAAGTCTTATTTGAGTCATCAAACCATGTTTCAGTATGTGCTTCCTTTGTTAGTTTGGGTTTTTGGTTGAAATCTAAAAACCGTACTAGGACTTTGCTCTATATCGATTGCTCAGACTTAAGACATAGTTCAAATGAGATGGAATTACTATGTCAGACACATGAATCTGTCTCGTTTTAATTGTAAGTAGAGTCTGAGCGATGTCATAGTACTCTGTATAGATCTAAGCCAAAACATGGGTATTACGTACCGTAGCTAGTTCAAATCAAATCTTTATTTTGCAAAATTGTGAGTAAATAACAGATAGTGCATTGCTTATACGTGCATAATCTACTGTCGCCAACAGTGTGTGAAAATATAATGTAAACTATTAACTGCTATACCAAGTGTGTGTTGTGGCTAATGACGATCGGAATCACTATGATTGGTTGACGCTCTTTTACTTTTCATTAAAATGCACATCATCAAAACTACCATAAATTCAACCAATTACAACAATTGCGATTGTAGGAATATTAAAATCACGTCTGTACTAACCTGGTTTTCCTGTAAGTGTCGGAGGAGTATCACAACTTTTTGTCGACCGATAGTTCGTTATTGTGACGTCTCATTGCAGAACGTTACACCGTGATAGCTAAGCTTTACAAGATAGATCATAAGAGAGTACCAGGCGGTATTTATCATAGCGTACTTGAAGGAAACAAGATCGTCGCTAGCCGGCTAGGCGCGGCCGTACGATAAATCTGCCGCACTTAACTCGCAACCGGTAAATAACTATGGGATTTCCGCGTGCGAGGCGATGCGCCCGAGCATAAATCTATGCCCGTATTGTGATATTGTGTTGCCATTATGGAACCCCGGGAAGGCTGGACGTCACATAAATACGTGAGGTCCGCGCTGTCCACTCGGCGTCTGCTTGTTTTACCAGTGTGTGGACTACTCGTAAACTGATCCGACGGTGTAAACAAAACGCTTTCTGCATTTACTGTTTACCTGTCTACTGACGTCATGCTTCGATATATCTGCTTGCGTTTTGTTAAGAAATTAGCTCTAGTATCGACTAATTTGTGAGTTATAGTCGATACTAGAGCTAATTTCTTAAACTGGACCCTTTCAAGTAAAGATTTTTATATAAACCTGTGAGGATGATACTGCCATTCGCGCAATTAAAATGCCATAAGCCTACTTTGTCGTATTAGTTTACAAATTGCGAAAAACCAAATATTGTTTCTATATGATTGATCCTGGATGGATTGGTCAGATACAAATCCATTGGACAAAAAAGTCAATTTCATTAGTTCATCATTATTATTACGCCAACGTGTCGACGTCCATATTGGTTGGCCTTCTCTAATAAAAACCACCACTTCCTCACTCAGCCTTTCTCACTCTGTCATACTCTTTAAATAGTAGGTCCATCGTGCTCAGGAGTGCTCCTGACTCTGTACCATTCTTATGGCTTACTAATTGTACTCGGTCTCCATTGTAGGACTTTTTGGCTCCAACTGCCATCGTTCCGTCGACTAGCGTGAATTAGCATGACTATAGTGTTGTAATAGTCTGTGGTTGGCGGGGGAGACGTACTCTGTGGGTTTGGGCGTAGAGAGGAGGTTTATTGTACTTTGTGTGTGATTTTAATAAAGTGTACTTATCGCCTATAATGACTGGTTTAATTAGTACATATAGTTTCCCTTTAATTATATATAACCGTTTCTGTATATAACAATTGATGAATTTTGTCATAAATCTTTGTACCCGCGATTAGAGTCCTAACATTTCCATCTTTGTACATCCTAATAGGCGCTGTGGATCGCGATAGCTGGGGCGCAGTACACGTGTTGCTGAATTACCATCATTATCGATCATCGCGAGCGTCCTAACGACTCGCAATTTAGGCGCGACTTGGACGTGAATTTTATCCGTAGATTCTGTGCGAAACCTTTACCGTTGGTAGATATATAAATGTTCCACTAGATACGGCGCTTCATAGTATAACAAGTATAACAAATAGTATAACAAGTAGTATAACAACATGTTCCAACGAATATCGGTGTCCGCACTTCTGTCAATCGTAATCTGCTTTAGACGCAGTCCATTGGTAAAAATTAAACTTGTGCAATAACTCTAATTAATTACTCAAGTTATCATATTTGCCTACATCATTTCATGACATTTGTTTGTTTTATGTTATCAATCATGTTTGTTTACAGTCTACTTAGACCTATAGTCTCTACGTTATTTGTACTCGTAGCTTTGGTTTTAAGTTTTCGTAATTAATTATCTTATAAATTCCACGATTTGACAATCAGAAGGTGTACAATGATTCCCAATTTGGAAAAATAATTTTGATTTGATATATTTGTAGAAACGGACTGCGTCTAAAGTTGATTACGAATACGATTGACAGGAGTGCGGAGTGAGGACACCTATGTTCATTTTGAAAAAAATTCAAAATTCAAAATATTTTTATTCAATTAAACTTTTACAAGTGCTTTTGAATTGTCAAAATAATCTACTACTGGTTCAGAATGCCGTTCCTACCGAGAAGAACCAGCAAGAAAGTCGGCGGTTGCTCTTTTCAAGTATTCAATTTACAATAATATGTTCATTGGAACATGTTACTTTACGCCGCATCTAGTGGAACATTTATATCGCTGCCGTTGTACGACGGTAATTGTGCTTTGTTTGTCTTTTCGATTACAGTAACACTGAAATATTTATGGCTGGCATAAAGCAGAGGTTGTTAGACTTGTTTTGAATCAAAACTTGCGCTATCTGAATTTTCAGAATTGTCTGTTCAGAGTAATCTGAAACTAATGATCATCTTAGTGATAAAAAATTAATTTTTTTTAAAGTAAGGTTTAATTTCGGTAAAATATATTTATTGTCTGCCAATCGCATTTGGCCAGCGAGGTGGACTGGGGCCTAAGCTCTTCTCATTCTGGAAGGAAACCCGTGCTCAGTAATGGGTTAGATATGGGTTGAAATAAGGATGATAATTATATTTCGGGGGCACAGTCTAGGAGTCGATGACATAAAATACTGAAAAAGTTCCGCGACAGGTATAAAAAATTGTCTTTTCTAATTTGACTACTATCTTCGTTTCAATCATCAATCTTACAACCATTCATTGTTAGTTATTTATTGTGTGATTGGTATTCGTGCAGTAAGCGTGAGCTAAACAAGTTTCGACCTTAAACCTGCGCAGTGGGTGATTTTTTGATGTATTTTGTGGTACGAATTAGAACCCTACAGCAGACTTATCCCATCCATTGTTGTCAAAAGCTCTTGACGCCAACTGTAGTAAAGGCCAAAAAGTTTGACAAAAAATCCCTGTGCTGCCACAGGGATTTTGACATACTTTTTGGCCTGTCTTATATGTATAATCTGTGATAATCTGTACAGTAATCTTATGTCTATTGTTTTAATGAAATTACATCGCACAAACAGACCGAACCTATAAGAATATCTCACTATAAAAATAAAGGAGGTGAATCTGCCATTGTCAGCTCGTTGTACAGGAATTATTGAGAGCACTTCGTTATGTCGGTGCGTTGCAAATTTTATTTAGTGGCCGTGAAATTGGACGCCTTTTATGTTTTGTTCGTAGTGTTCAACAATAATAATTTGTATTGGAACGCACCTATAATAACATTTAAACTAATAGTTGAAGAGCTGGTGGCAAATTCACGGATATATACAAACTAGTTTGCACGCCCAGCTTTCTGAAAATCTTTTCTTAGGAAGTGTCTAAAGCCGAAGCTATGAAGAAAATATGTATCTAGAACCAGGCAATAGCCGAGTTGTACAATGATAATGCAGTCACAGTTGGTTTCTCCTTTTACATAATATAGATAGAAATTGCCTTCTTCAATACCTATTAATATTAAAGGTACCACACTTGGGTACTTGGGGTTACTTTATAACAAAACTATTATAAATGCGAAAGTGTGCCTGTATGTTTGTCTGTATGTCTGCCTGGTAGCTTTTCACGGTCAAACAGCTTAACCGATTTTAATGAAAGATACAGAGTTAGCTTACATCCCAGGGACGGACATAGCCAACATTTTATCCCGGAAAACAGAGTTCCGAAGGTATTTTTAAAAAACCTAAATCCACACGGATGAAGGCGCGGATATCATCTAGTTACTAATATGTGACAGAAATATTTTTTCCTGACAGTAAAATATTCGATAAATATGTAGCACTGGTTTCTAGACTATAAAAGTGCACGCCTTGTGTTCCTCCGAGCATATTCCCGATCGCATTTTGCAATAATCTTCTCTTTAAAGTGGGAACTGTATCTAACTACGACACTATGCTTTTATCCTTATCGCGTCGGGTTTGATTATCCCTATTCGAAAATATAGCTACGTTTTATATGAGTAGACTATATTAGGTACCAACTCTAAAACTGCAGTAATTTACTAGCCATAGTAAATGTATAAAATGACCTGGTAGTTTCACCTAAAAGTTGAACCCACCGCTTTGCTGTCACAATCATAGGTAACACAGTAGAAGTAGAACCACATAAAATCATAACCCTTCCTAATAATAATGGCTTTGCCGTAGTCGGGTAAAAAACTACCAAGCATCACTTCCAAATATGCTAAGAGTAATTGGCAATAATATGTCAAACGTTCCTTGGCCCAGGTATTATCTTATCAATTTTCAAAGAAATTTGAAAAGAAAATAGCATGTGTAATGCTGTTGTCCTGTAGAAATATTTTTATCCTGAGCGAAACGACAAGATCTTTTGGTTGGTTCTACATTGCTGCTTCACTGAGCGATAAAAAAAAATCGTAGGCGCAATTCGTTGATGATCACTGAGCTTATGAGTCACCCGCCTGTCGCTTTTCAATGGTTGACTCTGAAAAGGTGTTCGACAAACAGACACTTTAGATATGAATAATACACATGAACAACACTAAGCAGTTTTCTGACAAGTGTAAATTAAAAATTTATAACACCCCCGACAAGTGAAGGTTACAGTAACTAGAAAAGAGCTGATAACTTTCAAACGACTGAACCGATTTTCTTGGATCATAGCTAAGAACACTCTCGATTAAGCCACCTTTCAAACGAAAAAAACTAAATTAAAATCAGTTCATTAGTTTAGGAGCTACGATGCCACAGACAGATACACAGATACACACGTCAAACTTATAGCACCCCTCCTTTTGGGTCGGGGGTTAAAAATCGTGACCTAAAAGATATAAAATTAGATTTCTGTATTCGAAAGCGGTGTAGTTCGACATAGCTCGCGAGGCTGTGTCGAGTGTCGATGTAGATTCTCAATAAGTTACTTTACACGCGGCAGCTTGTATATGTTGCGTCTACACGGCTCCCTGCTACTCGCTCCTGACTTTGTTGCTTCGGTACGAGTTCGCATGCGCTAAAACTACGCTTTTCTTTTCAAAATATCATAATTTCAAATTCAAAGCCTATATTCACGACGTCCGACGTTTACGGCTTTACATTTTATTGACTAGGGACACGACACATCTTGTATCGCCTGAATCATCATCATCATCATCATGATCAACCCATCACCGGCCCACTACTGAGCACACATCTTACACAATGAGAAGAGTTTAGGCCATTACGATTAGCAGTCTTCATACACATTTGAAAACATTATGGACAAGTGTAAATTAAAAATGTATAACACCCCCGACAAGTGAAGGTTACAGTAACTAGAAAAAAGCTGATAACTTTCAAACGGCTGAACCGATTTTCTTGGATTATAGCTAAGAACACTCCATCAAACCACCTTTCAAACAAAACAAACTAAATTAAAATCGGTTCTTTAGTTTAAGAGCTACGATGCCACAGACAGATACACAGATACACACGTCAAACTTATAACACCCCTCTTTTTGGGTCGGGGGTTAAAAACTGTCAAGGGATCGAACTTGGGGGTTCAATGACGGGCCCTAACTTATCAGGTTATCATAATTAGTTGGTTGAGGAATGTTTAATTTTTAACCCCCGACACAAAAAGAAGGGTGTTATAAGTTCGACGTGTGTATCTGTGTATCTTTCTGTGGCATCGTAGCTCCTAAACTAATGAACCGATTTTAATTTAGTTTTTTGTTGTTTGAAAGGTGGCTTGATCGAGAGTGTTCTTAGCTATAATCCAAGAAAATCGGTTCAGCCGTTTGAAAGTTATCAGCTCTTTTCTAGTTACTATAACCTTCACTTGTCGGGGTGTTATAAATTTTTAATTGACACCTTATTGACACTTGTATTATTGATAAAGTGACGTGCAAAGAGAATGTGTTTCATGCTACAACGTAGCGGCCCATGTATGGGAAAGTAGATAAATGTGTCTGTTGTATTTACTGGTGCCGTGTTTTATATTTTATTGATGGAGGATCTTGCTTTAGCGAAATATATGGGATTATTATATTTAAGAGGATACTTGTCAACAAGCCCCCGTCGATTTCCTACGTATGATATTATTGTTCTTATCTCTATTTGCCCTGGTTCGTGCATTCTCGGTTCCTAGATCGGTACATTTGTGATATCCAATTCAAATTGCTGTGATTGGCGGAATTTACCATGTTCTTGCTGCGACAGTGAGTTTGAGCCACTAGCGGAACAATGTTAGCCGGTCAGAAATGATTGCAATTAGTCAACCTGTTTGACGTCCGTGTTCTGTTTTCGATTACAAAAAAGCAAAAATTGTTGTTGCAATCATCAATTTTAGCAAATAGTGAAAGAGAGTCGGCCAATCAGAGGTCACAACTACCGCCACACTTTCTGTCAAACTTTGGCAGTAGGCCTGCCGAGTAATGAAAACAAATTTTTCATTCTGTCTAGGTGTAGGGTAGGTGTAGGGTTGCCACCTGCCTCTTTTAGATTTACAGGCTACCACCATCAAAAATACGGGGTTTAGATTTGTTTACGGGAGACATTGTTTCTTATATATTGTTGTATTATTGTATTGTTTATTATTGTATTTGAAGAAATAGGCGGTGGTTCTCTCTGAAAGCTTATTTAGATATTTCAGTTTATTTGTATGTTTTGTATTTTTTCTCTGTATGTTGCCGGGTCTTGATCGGTGAACTGTGTTTGCAATGTGGTTTTAAATAAAAGATTATTTATTTATTTCAATAGCTTTTAAAAACTCTTCATTTTGTAAAACAAAATGCATGTTAACTTAAAATTACATTTAACTTGTAATTCCACCTTCAAAGTATCAATACCATGGCCGTAGCCAGGAATTGATTTCGGGAGAGGTTTTATCAGGGCCGGAACTGAATCCTGTCATGAGGAAAAATACGTTCGCTCAACTTTATGGGCTAATTACCTGGTTAGTTGAATTTCGCCTTTCAATTTGATAGTGGAATAAAATACAACAATGAAAAAGCGCAGCGCAGTGAGCGTAAGTGTTTTTGGTTCAATACAGAAAAAAATAAGTGAAAGGGAAACGAGTTTAGCCATAGCAAGATACTTCTTTACCAAAATTTTGATACTTACTATTCAGAGGTAAATTGCACCCCAGAAACGAACATAAGCTTTTTATCCCGGAAAATCCCCCACGGAATTTTTAAAAACCTAAATTCATGCAGACGAAATTGCGGGGCATACACCAAGTAATACAAATTCAAAACGCGAGTGAAGCGAGCGCGAAATGTTTGATATATTTCCAAAAAAAATTGGTAAGCAAATGCAAGAAATAGTGTAAGTATTATTTTAGGTTTAGGTTTTTGACGGTCTCCCAGACGCAGTGGCCATTTCTAAATTTCTGGTCTGGTGGGAGGCTTGGGTCATGGCTAGTTATATGGTTAGTATGGCCCTACCGGCCAAGAAATTAGACTGCACTATTACCACTAGGAGAGATTAAAGTCAAGGGCTAACTTGTATAAAAAAAGGCTTAGATCCTAAAACCAACCTCCGCCTCTTTGGCTACGGCCATGATCAAAATCGAGTGGGTTTCGGCTACGCAGGTATTATTCTACGCATTGTCGCACAAGGAAAATATGTATTCTTTCTACTGGACATAACGTCAGCGTTTGGTTTCGCAAGCCAGCCCGGCTGAATTTGTAAAAAACCGGCCAAGTGCGAGTCAGACTCACGCACCGAGGGTTCCGTATTCGGGTATTTTTTTTCGACATTTTACACAAGAAATCAAAACTGTTATGCATTAAAAAAAATATGCATAAAAATAAATAAAAATCTGTCTTAGAATGTACTGGTAAAGTCCTTTCATATAATAACCCACTTGATTTAATATTTAGTTACTTTGAAAATTGAAAATACTAATATTTGTTCATGAACACATGACATACGAAGAGACGGACAGACGGACAGATGGACAGACAGACAGACGGACAGACGGAAAGACAGACAGACGGACAGACAGACAGACAGCGAATTGATCCTATTTCCTTTTTGCTTTTGAGGTACGGAACCCTAAAAATATTTAGTTTTATTTGCCTCATATTTTATTTTCATAATTACGGGTTTCTGTATCCTGAAATACCAACCAGTAACCAGTAAAATACGGGGCCTCTGGCAACCCTACTCGGAAATCACTGTCACATTCAAGTTAATGTCAAATATTTTGTTTTCGATTACAGAAAGCTGCATCAATCATTATTAAAATATTTTATTTGTTGTGATTGGCTGAATTTTTGAGTTTCAGCCAATAAACAGACTGTTTGCCAATTAAATGTCATAACAATATAAATGCCAGAAAGTTTAACCAAATAAAACAAACTTAATGAGAACTTAGTGAGAATGCAAACGGCACACAATTTATAATACATATTATGTTAGTCGTATATAATAGATATTATAGTAGTCGTTCACTTTGGTAATAGTCAGATTGTCATCAGTAAAGTTGATATTGGTTGATGTATCGTAAATTAAGTATTGTTTCGGTGACAAATATTTTTATAATCTATTTATCTTTGAACAGAATGGAATAGAATGAAATGGAATGGAATACAATGATTAATTTTTATTCCTGTAAACTTTTAGGTAAACTTCAAAGTGTTTTTGAATGGTCAGAAAAATTTACCACTGGTTCGGAATGCCGTTCCTACGTTTCTAGGGTTTCGTACCTCAAAACGAAAAACAGAACTCTTATAGGATCACTTTGTTGTCTATCTCTCTGTCTGTCGTGTGTGTCAAGAAAACCTCTAGGGTACTTCCCGTTGACTCAAAACCATGAAATTTGGCAGGTAACCTAACTGCGTAATTTTGGCTAGTTTTTTTAATCGATAAAGAAAGTTTGCGACATTGTTCAATAAAAAATTTGGATTCCAACTCCTCAATCCTGATGTTGCAGGGGACCTGACTACTAAAGCTAATGGGATTTAAAAAGTGTTGATTATTAATTGATATTGAAGGTATCTATACCAAGTAAATACTTTGTCGTTGACCTCAACCCTGATGCTGTAAGAAATTGCATTCCTAAATCCTGGTGATCCCTCGGGATTTGAAAAGGATCATCCGTTTAAATGTTCTTATGTGATACAGAAACAAGTTGCATCCCGGGGACGGGCTATTACGGAGAGGCAACTTTTGTTCTGGGAAATGAAAGGATCGGGATTTTCAAAAACCTAAATCCACGCGAGCAAAGTTGTGGGCATTAGCTAGTTGTAAATATATTTAAAAGCTACTATAAGATAATAAATAAGGTACTTATTTCCTTATATTTTTATTGTATGGCAGCGCGCGGTTTTAAATTATAAATTGCACGTCCTGTCCTTTTCTGTAATACATTTTTTTCTCAATATCTATCGCTTTATCTCATAGCAAGAGTCCGTAAGACATAATACAGTGAATATAGGCAAAATATACAATTTTTGCAGTTTCCACGTCAGTACCTGTCGAATTTTTCTAACAGTGTAAGCAGCAGAGTTGAGTTTACCATCAAGTGTTGATATGTGGGTGTTCCATAGAAGCTTTGCATCTAACGTTATACCGAGAAACACGGGGTTCTCCTTTATTTTCAACATATGATTATTAATCAATGAATTTATGTCATTTAAGGTCCTGGTATTGGGCAGTGTGAATTGAACACACTTAGATTTCTTTGCATTTGGAATTGATTTGGAAGTAAATTGTTAGCAATAAATCAGAGAGTGACCTGTGATATGGCATTACATATAGTATACATTGTCAAAAATTATAATATTAAAGCTGTGCGTATTGCGTGAGGAATTGCGTATTGCGTGAGGAATAGGTGCAACTTGCAGGGTTTGATGCATGCGCTATTGCCAGCAAACATGAGACATATTTTTATCTACAGGCAACGTCTGAGTAGGTAACGCATACGTCTAACGCAAGTTCAAATGTACCAGTGTATTTAGTTAGACCTATCGACAAGTTTAGAGTCGGGTGTAGTTTAAATGTGGCCCGTGTGTTTAGACCAGTTTAGACTGTCAGTTCCGCCCCCCGTCACCGTCGGGGGTTGGTCGTCCCCCGCACCTCACCACCCCTCTTGCAGAAATCGAGACAGCACGAAATTTTCAAGATTTCTGGGTGTAATTTCTGGTTTTCGTAGTTCCAACATAATTATAACAATATAAAATATATAACGATAATTTTTTTACTGCATGATATTCATTAAATTTTCTAGGTCTGTGGTTTTTCCAAATTTCATTAAATTGCTTCGTTGTCTAGAAAAACGAGCACAAAGTTGGGCCTTTTTTTAAAGAAAAATACAAATCTTTGAACCCCTGTAATTTTAAAACTACATATTTTTAGAAAAATCTAAAACACCACAGACACAGATATTAGTTTCTAGAATATGTCTGCAAAATTTCATGGACTTTGGTTGCTTAATATTCAAATGAAATGAGAACTACGATTTTATGGAGTAAGTGACGGAGAGAGCTCTGTTAAACAAATGGAATAATGTATCATCTAGCTTTTTTAACAACGTTGATTCATTTGACGATGATGATCAAAAAAGTGTTAGTGGGCAGCGGATCAAGTCTATTGCGGAACCGACGTGCCCTGCCCATTGCCATTTCAGCTTCTCAACCCGTTGAGCTATGTCAGTTACTCTTTTTCTCCTACGAACCTCCTCATTTCTGATTTAATCACGTAGAGAAACTCCAAATATGACTCTCTCCTAGTAGTATTCTACTAATATTATAAATGTGAAAGTGTGGATGTTTGAATGTTTGTTACTCAATCACGCAAAACCGGCTGAACGGATTTGGATGAAATTTGGAACGGAGATAGATTATACCCTGGATTAACACATAGGCTACTTTTTATCCCGGAAAATCAAAGAAGGGTTTTGAAAAATGTAAATCCATGCGGACGAAGTCGCGGGCATCAGCTAGTTATGAATACTGACAGATTTTGCAATGCAGATGTTCACAGTAAAATAAATTATGAAAGCAATAAAGATAAACTGAAATTAATTGACAACAATCAATTCAATAAATCCCATAAAACTAGCCATGTCTCTGGGCGAAATATGGAATATCGTTAGGTATACCTTCGCCGCGCCCGTGAGAACCGGGACCCAGTACCAACATTGCATAAGGTGAAATGACATTTACCACTATTGCCCCGGTAACATTCACTTAATTACATCGTAAACTGTGTTTGGGCGCCCATTAGACCAAGTTCTCTATTCTCTATTAAGATAATACCTACCTTGTGTTTGTATGTTTATGGCAAAACGTTTTAATTGTACCTCAAAGGCTCACAACACAATAAATAAATCTTCTATTTCACTGAAAATGGCGTTAACTTACTTTCTTTTTTTTTCTTTTTTATTATCAAAAGTAGCCGATGCCCGTGACTTCGCCCGCGTGGATTTAGGTTTTGCAAATCCCGTGGGAACTCTTTGATTTTCCGGGATAAAAATTAGCCTATGCGCTAATCCAAGATATTATCTATCTCCATCCCAAATTTCAGCCAAATCCGTCTAGTAGTTCTTGCGTGAAGGAGTAACAAACACACACACACACACACACACACACACACACACACACACACACACACACACACACACACACACACACACACACACACACACACACATACACACAAACGTTCGCCTTTATAATATTATAAGTGTGAAGTGTGATGGGGAATGTTTAACAAGACTGCTTTTGACACAGTAAATAAACCACTATGGTTTACATGATGTGTTTCATTCCGTCGACTTGAATTATAAATTTTACGTAGCAATTCTATTGTTAAATTTTCGGTACTAAATCTATTTAACTAATTCCTTGACAATCCATCCAAGACTAATTCACGCGGTGACCATTGGCGAAGTGAATTCTAACTAGAAAATAACTTCTATTCAAATAGAAATAGAAAGATACTTCATTGAAATAAAATACTTTTAAAAGTGCTTTACATCGTCAAGTGTATCTATCACTGCACACTAGTTCCAGAAGAAAACTCAGCGGTTGTTCTTTACAAACAAATGTAAATTAAAAATTTATAACACCCCCGACAAGTGAAGGTTACAGTAACTAGAAAAGAGCTGATAGCTTTCAAACGGCTGAACCGATTTTCATGAATTATAGCTAAGAACACTCTCGATCAAGCCACCTTTCAAACAAAAAAAACCTAAATTAAAATCGGTTCATTAGACAAGTCCAGAAATTGCGCAATATACTTTTAGATCTATCTTTTTGGTTTATGATTAGGTCCACCCAGATTAGCAATAATATGAGCACAAATCTTCGGTCAAATTATCTAGTGCGACGATCAACATCGTTCAAACGCATCGAATCACGTAGCTCCGACTTCGATTTACGCAGATGCCATAAATTCTCAGGAATCTAATAAACGTCTGCGGAATTTGGCGTAACAACGCTTTAGGTCCAGTAATGACTACAGAAAAAGACTTTACGATGCAATTAGAAAGGTCACTTTGGCAATTGTAAATGTTTTCATATTTGATTATAGTTGGTACTGCAGATTTGTGGTGTGGGTAAGGGAATTATAAGAATTTTGAAAAATGTCTGCCTTGATCAATGGTATTAGGTATATTATGTCGGATGTTTTCGTCTTTTTAACCCCCGACCCAAAAAAAGAGGTGTTATAAGTTTGACGTGTGTATCTGTGTATCTGTCTGTGGCATCGTAGCGCCTAAACGAATGAACCGATTTTATAAGAGAAATTAATAGGTACTTCATACATTTCCATATGAAGTTCTACCAAATTATATTTTTTAGAATGCTATATCGAAAAATCCCTTTTTTTTCAAAACGTTCTTTGCTTAGTTGGTGTGAGTAGGGTTGTAGTAGTGTGTAGTAAGTCTCAAAGATAAGTGTCAAGTATATTTCCAAGGAGGCGCTTAGTAATAAAGCATGCAGTGTGATAAAACTTACAGATAAGAGGAACTTTGTTATTAAACAACGTCTATTTGCTGTTATAATTAATGGGTCTGTAAAATTTTATAGCCTCTGCGTTATCAATCATTGATAAAATATTGACGTGTTAAAATTTTAATGTGAAATGATGCAGTACATTATATTATATGTATGTGCTTACATTGTTTTCCTTTGAATTTAGTTATCTATTTATTAAAACACTAGCTAACGCTTCGTCCGCGTGGATTTAGGTTTTTAAAAGTCCCGTGGGAATTCTCTGAGTTTTCGGGATAAAGAGTAGGGTAAAAAGATATCCATACAAAAAAATCACGCCGATTAGTTGCTATTACGCTGTGATTGAAAGACAGACGAACAAACCAATAAACCAACAAACTAACACACTTTCGCATTTATAATATAAATAGTGATTTATTAAAATACTAGCTAAATAACGCTTCTTTCGCATGGAATTAGGTTTTTTAAAAGTCCCGTGGGAACTCTTTAATTTTTCGGGTGAAAAACTAGCGTATATCACTCTCCAAATTTTTAAATAGGTATATCCAAACGAAAATCACGCTTATGTTGCTGCGTTACGGTGATTGAAGGACAAACCAACAAACCAATAAACCAACAAACAAACACACTTTCTCATTCATAATATTGATAATGATAATATGGGGAGTGATGTTTTGATTGCGATGTTTAAATTAACATTGTTTTGAGAAAAAAGTAAGTATTTTAATAATTATGATATGTAGATTAATAAACATTGTTTTCAGTAAAAAAACTTATGCTTTTGTTACAATAATATGCTATCATAACATAATATTATGATAGTATGCTACAAAGTTGTTGAGAACAATTTGTTTCTATGCGAAAAATCACACGTGTATTAATTCCACTGCAAACTGCAACTATAAATAAGTACATAATATATGGAAAAACTGGAAATTGGTGTTTGCTCTCCAATGCTTTTCTTTTGAATAATTTGTCTTGATTTTTTCATTTATTTAGTTTGTCTGTATTCCTAGTTTGTTCATCTTAAATTACCTACAATGCCTATTATTATCTAAAGTTGTCACTCTTATTAGTTTTCTCTTCGTCTTATCTATCCCACTTCTGAAACAAGGAGTAACCACAAAAGCGAAATATTTTCAAATGCCATTATTATCGCTCCAAAAATAGTTGCCCTCCTACATCCATCATTCATAAATTTTCAGAAGTCGTATTTAAACGAGATTTTACTTTTCGAAGCCGTTCCTTTGTCCAATTTCTTTATTTTGTTTGAAGTTCTGGTGTGATATCCTGTTTCGCTCATTATAAATTACTAGCCGATGCCCGCGACTTCGCCCGCGTGGATTTTGGAAATCCCGTGGGAACTCTTTGATTTTCCGGGATAAAAAGTAGCCTATGTGCTAATCCAAGATATAATCTATCTCCATTCCTATAATATTAGTGTGAAGTGTGATAGTGTGACAATGCCTAGTTTATAGGTTGTTAGTCTTATTAGTTTTCTATTCCTCTTATGCCACTTTTGAAACAAGAAATAACCACAAAAGCGAAATATTTTCAAATGCCATTATTATCGCACCAAAAATAGTTCCCTGCTCAGTATTTCCGAGCACGTACACTTTGCAAATACAATGAGAACTTATATAACCGGCGGAGTTATGGGCGCTTATTCTGGGTCTTCGATCGTTCCCGCGACTTTCACACAAGATTTGTTCCGATAAAAACCTATTGGTGTCAGCTGCCCAGATTGCAGCGTACCTGAAAGCGCATGTACTGCACCTATCTCCCAGACACGGGCCATGGGCTAAGCAAACACTATGCGAGAGGCGCCAAGTTATAAGAGCTTTCTTATTTTTAACCCCCGACCCAAAAAGAGGGGTGTTATAAGTTTGACGTGTGTATCTGTGTATCTGTCTGTGGCGTCGTAGCTCCTAAACGAATGAACCGATTTAAATTTAGTTTTTTTGTTTGAAAGGTAGCTTGATCGAGAGTGTTCTTAGCTATAATCCAAGAAAATCGGTTCAGCCGTTCGAAAGTTATTAGAGGTTTTGTGTCGGGTATTTTTAATTTTTCAATTGAAAATATGTTATGCTGACACAACACTAAGGCCTCATTTACACGAGAGCTTTTGTAACGTCCGTTAAAAAGCGTACAAATAGAACAAATGATTCCCAAGTATATTTTCACACGTCGACATCTAGTAAGTAAGTTGTAAGTATCTCCGGTAAGTGATATCTGTAGTAAAAGCAAGCTGTTAACGGCTCGGGTCTTGGAGTCTGTTGTAATTGCTGGGTTTTCAAAAAGGTCGAAAAAAGTCAAAGTAAAAGTCAAAATCATATATCCAAAGTAGGTACTATTGTACTTTTGATGGTCAGAAATGTTATATTTGTAGGATATAGTGGTGATAATTAATTACGTAAACTTAAAACTAAAGCTACGAAACAGCCTCGATAGCTCAACGGTTGAGGAGCGGACTGAATTCCGAAAGGTCGGCGGCGGTTCAAACCCCACCCGTTGCACTATTGTCGTACCCACTCCTGGCACAAGCTTTACGCTTAGTTGGAGGAGAAAGGGGAGTATTAGTCATGATTAGCATGGCTAATATTCTTTATAAAATTCATATCATTTCATAGTCCTTAGGTTAGCTATTATATTATATTTTATATTTTACTGTACGACTTATGTTTATGTTAATGCATGCTGTGACTGCCCGTAAGTGGAGTTGCATAAGAGCCTTACAATTTAAGGAACAACATGTATTTAATCTAAATGTATAACTCTGTGGGCGGTACTATAGTAAATAAATAAATAAATAAATTAAAAAAAAGTCGATTTTTATACCATACTCCATGGTCCGCTTGCGCTCGCGTCGTGCACCGATCCCATGTTACCTTTCACCGTGGAGAGATATTGTCCGTGCAGCCGCGATCCCTACGCCTCATTACCATATACTGGGCCCGTGACAGCATCGCAATTAACTATCTGTTTATTGTTGTTGAATTATAAACGACCAACGCGTCCAGCGATATCACTCCCGGGCTGCGAAAGGAAAGCTGGTTCTAATGTGAGTATACGAGTATTCACCTACTTAACAGTGTTTCATACATAAGCAAATACGTCACTAAGACACCATGGCGGCGGTGACCAACGCAAACGAGAAACACCAAAGCAGACACCTGCATCGTCAGTATTAGAGATGCACTATGCACGTCGTAGAGTTAGGAAGAAGGTAGGTATGTTCTATATTATATCTTGAAGGTTTGATTGGAGTATTCAAACATCCTTCTAATGGTGATTCGCTAACTCAGTTTCTGACACTAAATGATAGCCACCAAGGTTGGTTGGTTCCATAGAAATGGGTGGGGCTTCCAAAATCGATGGTCGGTTCTACATTGCTGCTTCACTGGGCGACATTAAAATACTTTGTCGTAGAAAATCTTCGATGGATTAAAAAATGAGATCGGTGGCATTCAGTGTTAGACACTGAGTTAGTGAATCACCCCGCTGCGCTGGTCCTGATCGACTTAGGCTACGTCAGCCTATCTCAAATTCTCAACGGTGCCTAGCCAATTATGTAGATGAAATACCTAATAGTGCAATAAATCAATTTCGCTTAAAATTTCTCGACAGAAAAACCAATTGTTAACCAGACGTAGGACTCGAACCCGGGATTTCATGATTAGAATAGAATAGAGTAGCTTTTTATTCAAGTAGACTTTTACAAGTGCTTTTGAATCGTCAAAATAATTTACCACTGGTTCGGAATGCCGTTCCTTCCGAGAAGAATCAGCAAGAAACTCGGCGGTTGCTCTTTTCAATTGTTTTTACAATAATACGCCATACTATACAAGCAATTGCAGCCCCGCGCATTGCTGCCATACCGCTTGATTCGTAGCCAAATAACTGTTAAATAATTGGTTAGCCAGTAGACATGAGGCAATCAATGTTCTAAGATGGTATACGGTATACCTAGGACCTAGCTATATGCCATCGCGTGACTCCACTTCCGTGCCGCAAATTCAAATAGAAAGTTAATTTGTACTTGTTTTTGGTGAGGATTTATTGTAGCGTGTGATACTGTCATTATAGGCAAGGCTGTTACTGTTGAATTTGCAATTAACTATCAGTTTATTATGGTCGAGGTGTAATAAACTTCTATGCTATGCTACTTAATTGAGTATTATTATAGCTTCTCTCTTCGCTGGCTATGTTGACACCTTATTTTCTTAAAGCCTAATTTACGTTGCAAAACCTCAATACATGTAAGAGGAAAAGGTGACTGAATGATCTATACTCGTACAGCTCAAACTACTGAACGGATCAGGCTGTTTGGCGTATTATGACGTACACATCCGCTAAAAAAGGTTTTCTGAAAATTCAACCCCTAAGGGTATTTCCTTAGGGGGTCGTAAGCACGACTTTATGAATATCAGGACTTTTTAAACATGACTAATTGTTTGACATGTTGATTGTCCTAACATTCAAATTATTGGACATTTAGTCTCGATAAACAAGTGTAGGTAAATTAAAAATTTATAACACCCCCGACAAGTGAAGGTTACAGTAACTAGAAAAGAGCTGGTTTTCTTGGATTATAGCTAAGAACACTCTCGATCAAGCCACCTTTCAAACAAAAAAAACTAAATTAAAATCGGTTCATTAGTTTAGGCGCTACGGTGCCACAGACAGATACACAGATACACAGATACACAGACACACAGATACACAGATACACACGTCAAACTTATAACACCCCTCTTTTTGGGTCGGGGGTTAAAAACAAACTCACTGACTGATAACATGCTGATAACATATAGGTCAAACTTCTAAGTCTAGAAACTTGAGCTTTTTGCATACCTACAGTTTTCTTTATTTAACTTAGACTCCTCAAAAAGATTATTTCAGAAATTCCACGAGCAAAGCCGGTTATTGTAGTATAAAATTTTTCTTAGGCAGTTTCTTTGAACAATGACGCATTGATATTTTGGCATGGTACACAAGTATTAAGTTATTTAATCATTTTACGACTTAATAAGCAATTGATAATATAAGCTTTCTATGCCAAGATTGTCTTCAAGATAATAATTTCAGCACCACACACCTTTACGTAAACGTTTTAATTGTTCAAATTACAAGAGACATTTGTTATGTTCCAGCGCTATTGTTTAGTATTTATAAATCGATTCGATGAGCTGATAACAATCGTTCAACCTTTCACGATGTTTACACACAACCTTTCATACGTTCTGCTGGAAAACGGTGAATTTGCTTCGGTTTCATCTAAACTGAGATATCTAAACCTTAGATCAGTTAGAAAGGACAAATCATCATACTGTATTGTACTGTATTGTACATAAAAGGGTGTCATTGGCTCTTATGTGAAAAAAACCACAAAATTAATCGAGTGCACATACTTTTAGATACATACGCACGCGCACGCACGCATGCATGTACGCACGTACACACGCACACACATACACGCTGTATCTGAAATCTTAAAAAATAAATAAATAATAAATACTTAAAAATGCATACCCACGCCCAACACCCTAAAAACTTTTGGCTCTCTCCTCGATAACGTACAGCTATTGCCAAGTTTTCACGACGGGGATTGTATATTGTAATCATTAGATATCCCTACAGAAGTATGAAATCATACTATTGATATGAAAATATTCTGAGAACCTGCTCTACTTATTATTTACCTAAATCTCTACGTAAATAAACTTAAGTAAATAATCTCAAATGCCATTTGATAAACATGTTGGAAATGTCAATGCTGTAAATGTAACAATGTTTGTCCCAATGCACCACACTGCAAAGTTCACTGTTCTTAATGAATATGGAAGCCATATTTTAGGCTACCATTTTGTAGCGAATTACTGTTGTGGTGGCGGTTGAACTGTTGCCTTACTCGAACCTTATAAGCTTATAATTGGAGGGGAAACATGAAATAATTAGATCTGCTTAATATCTTTCTTTTGGCAAAGAACTGGTCATAAAGTAATCGTAAACCACTCAATTTAGCTACAGATTATTTTTCTGTAAGTTGTATCTGTAGATATCTCACGAGCTTAAGCCTTAAATACTTCGTTACCGCATCACGAATTTTTGGTACAGTATCACTTGACAGTACCTTTACAGTAGTAAGCTTCGTGTAAGATTCTCAAGCCCGAAGAATCCGCCTTAATTGTAAGAAGTTCCTCAAGGTACATTTCACACTGCAGAATGTACCGGCCACATAAATAGCAAGTGACTGCTTAATTAACTCATAACTCATACAAACTCACACTCAACAGACGATCGCTCTGAGCGGAAAAAACGTGAAGATAAATAACCGCGCATCGGCATTCGTATCAAGGGACGAAGTAGGGTCGCCAGATTGGTCCAAAACCTTTGAAACAACGTAAGAGACGGCAATGACGGGTTCATATAAAAATCTACCTCGGTATATGGAGGTAGTAATCAGTTTAGGAATAACGTAATTGACGAGTTAATCGTTTACGTAAGAGAGAAATTGAAAAAGATATAAGCACATAATAAGTCGGCAATAATAAGAGAAACAACAATATGTATAAACATGTTAAACTAATTCGACATGTGAAAAATTCAACAATTTACTCTAAGTTAGTTGGTGAATTTTCTCACGTATAGAATGATTTTCTAAATCTGTGCTAGAAATGAATTATAGAAAATACACAAAGGAAGTATCAAGGCCACCTTGCCCCAGGAAACGCAGTAGAGTAGAATAGAATAGAACAGATTTTTATTCTAATAAACTTTTACAAGTGCTTTTGAATCGTCAAGATAATTAACTACTGGTTCGGAATGCCGTTCCTGACGAGAAGAACCAGCAATGTCAGAAGACTCTCCACTAGATGCACGGAAAAAATTGATTAAGCATTATATCAACAAAAAAATGTTTTTTTTTTTTTTTTAAAGTAGGTATGATCGATACTATTGATGTCGGAAGAATCTACAATCGATAAGTCAGGTATTAGGTGTCATCTCGTAAAAGATTTCTAAAATATAGACATACCAAAACATAGGTAACTATGAAAACCTCGAAAGAAATTGACAGCCCTGCGTATGATAATGAAGAAGGCACTGCGATTTATTTTGAACACGAGTTCGACGTATCGCATGAATAATATCGATTTCGAAACATTATTTGAAATAATGAACTGAGTTATTACGTCTGTCATGTATACGGTGTGGTGAACATGTTTTTTAGCTTTTAATTTTGCATTTCACTCTCGAATAGGCAAATGGAACTTGGTGAGATATTGATTTTTTTATTTATACAACACCATGAAATTTTATTTCAATACCACATACTTAAGTACTTGTCATAGTTATTTTATTAATAGCTATTACCTACTCAAGCCGAGTGCTGACTAGATTCTGGTGTAGAGGACCATCTGGTGGAGAGGATCTTTCTTAATGCCTATCAACGTAAAATCTCTGTCTGATTTTTGAATTACGCAACTAAAACGGAAGGTGTGATGATTGCAATTGTTGTAATTATTTGAATTTATGGTATTCTAGCCAATAGTGTAAGAGAATCAGTCAAGAAGAGGGGATTACCATTGTCAAACTGTGTGTAGCTATCAAACATTGGTCCTAGATGTTTTGACATTTTCATACAAAACTTGTACGAAAATGCCAAAACAATATTAAAACATTACTAAGTACATTAAGCTATGGTAGTAAGGCCAGGGGCCTTATGTATGTATATGTGGTAGTAATGTACGCTCTTTTAAAAGCAAGGTTACTTTCAAAAAGTGTCTTTCATAGACCACTACATACATAGAACATGTAACAAAAAATACAGTCTCTATCAACACAAAGCACCAAACAGCAATAAAAAGAAAGTTTGTGGGCGCAGTTAAAAGATAAGATACTATCAATAGCATAACTCAAGAAGCAAGGCTCGAGACAGCTCGTCCGGTTTTTGTCAATACTACAAGCATTCACATAACACATCAAGATAACGTACAGATGAAAAACGTTCACATAATATTATAATTAGTCTGTCATTAAGATGGATATTTGGGGTTCCATTGCGGAAAACGTGAAACCATATCCATAACTAACTTACGCTCGCGACTACACAAATCACAAACCCCTATAAGGAGCCTCCTCCTTTTTTGAAGTCGGTTAAATATTTTTATAAGTCGGTTGTTCTCAATTCGTCGGTGTTTTATTAAAATTCAGATACAAGTTAGCCCTTGACTGCAATTTCACCTGGTGGTGAGTGTTGCTAAGATGGAAGTGGGCTAACCTGGAAGGGGAATGTCAGTTCTTATAACCCCGTAAACAGTTTTTATTAAACCCATAAAGATAAATTTCTAAACCAAACTACTGAACCATTAATGCCAAACCGTCGTAATTATTCTTATCTCGTGTGCCATCGATAGTCATCAACACTATCCGTGTGGTCAGAACACTAGTTCTCTGCTATTTAAATATTTTTTTTAAGTACATAGTGTATGTAAGTATCTTTAAAAGTATCTAAGAAATAGTTCGTGCTTATTCATCCTTGCCGGTTCACCTACCTATTTTGAAGATTTTTTTAGAAATTCTAATATCCAAATGTACCTCATGTACCTATGATCTACTCGTGAGTTTACAGTGTTTAGAGAACTTTCATCCAGACTTTATTTTAATCGATTTAAAACTTCGTAGGTACCTACCTAAAGGTACCAAACTAAAGGTCGCTCAGCGCGCTATGGAGCGAGCTATGTTGGGTATCACTATCAGGGATAAAATCCGGAACGAGGAAATTCGCAGGAGAACAAAAGCGACCGACATAGCTCAAAGGATTAGCAAGCTGAAGTGGCAATGGGCAGGCCATGTCTGTCGCAGAACCGACGGCCGATGGGGCAGACGTGTTCTGGAGTGGAGACCGCGTACCGGTAAGCGCAGTGTGGGACGACCTCCAGCCCGCTGGACCGATGACCTGAAGAAGGTGGCGGGGAGCGGGTGGATGAGGAAGGCGGAGGACCGTGTTTGGTGGCGCGCTCTTGGAAAGGCCTATGTCCAGCAGTGGACGTATACAGGCTGATGGAATGGAATGGAAAAGGTACCTACCGATTCTGGCTTGTACCTTTTCAGATTAATCAATTTCAACTTAGACTTTCAATTTCAAATTTCACCGGGGTTAATAGCCTCATCTGGTGACAGAAGGACTCTCTTTTTTCACGTAAAGAATCAGCCTGGCTGTCCAGCGCGAAATTGAAGCCAGTATTCTAGGCACCATTTCACGTGGGCATGATTTGTACAGTAGATAGATAAGGCTAGCTTTAAGTTTTACTGTAACATTTTCGATATAAAAAAAACTTTGACTGTTCCAGTTAGCTAATGTGAAATCATATTATAAATTGTCTGTTAATTAAAAAAGTAAGACTTATATGCATGTACATATGTAGTTATAAAACTCACTTTCTATTAGATCACAAGTCATCACCATGAATAAAGCCTCGGACATCGATATGAAATCGATATTACCATCGAACAAACAATTAACGCCTCATGAATGACAAAATTTCGCTCGCGCGTGACAGTGAGGCGTGTTCGAATGTAAAGTTGCGATACATCATCGTTTCTGATACACCTGCGATGCCCCGCCCCCATCCCTCCTCACCCCGCACCTCTGGTTTCCCCTGTCTTTCGCGTAACCATCATCAAGACACCATTTCATGTTCAGACGTCATAGCGAGCGGTTGTTGTAACCGCTAACCGTTAAAGTTTCCGTGATTTTTAAGTTTGAACTGAGTGCTGTGTCGGACCTTGCGTGATTGTAATTTGTAATATCGTGTTTTGTTTAGGGAAGATTTTGATTTCGACGTCAATTTATTGTAAGTTGAATGCTTCTTTAATTTATTCATTACAATTAAAAGCTGTTCTACTACTTGTTATAATAATCAAAATCTAAATCTCGATGTAGAGTAACTTTTTGCATGATTAACTTGACTCTGAAGTCAGTAAAAACTTTCAATAAATGTATTGGAATGTCGAGATTTGTATGACTTTATATATTTTGTTATAATTATTAACTCTACTGTGTTGACTAGTTTGTTTACAAAACTTATCCTCAGGATTATTAGGTAGTTTTAATTGAACTTAACCTTCTTATAAGTGCAACTTGCAACCGTTGTTTTTTCTCTCGGATAGTATTATTATGGACTGCATTTATATGCTATAAAATGAATGGCTATCATTTAACTGTTTATTCCAATAATCAATCTTAACCTTTATCACTTCGGAGAAGATAACCGGTCTATTTATATATTAATGTCCGTCACTTCGATACAAAGTACATAGGTACCTACTCAATAAGCTGAAGTATGTATATTTAATTTATCTCGCGTCTTCAATAATCACAAGTCAATCTCATTTATATAAGCAGTAATAAGCAGTTATAATATCCTTGTTTTTAATTTGATACACAAAACTACTACATGACACCACCACACAAATTATTCGTAGTGTATCGTTAGCTTACTCCGGTGTCATTCGATTTGTATTTTCCAAATTGGTTGTAATAAATATTTTACTGGTCAAAATGTGTTGAATTTCAATAGAATTTTATTATAAGAACTGAATTAAGTGTGTAAATTCCGCATTTCTAATATCAGAATTTGATCTAAGTTTCTAGCAAACGATCGATCAGATTTTTTATGCCTACATTTTTCACTAATTGGGCAATTTAGATTCTCTAAGAGTTTTCGCGACACTCTGGGATTCATAATTTGATCTATAAAAACACTAATGATGTCAAAATATATCATGAGTAATGGCACAACTCGTGTGGTAATGGCATTGATTAGATAATAAAGATAATGATTATTAGTAATGGTGAAGCTGCGATAAAAAATATTTATTTTTCCTCATTAAAAATTATTTGGCAGCTATTTTATCAAGATAATTTGATCGTTCTCTATTAAATACATCTCCTAGGTACTACCTACTAAACATCTAAAGAACATCAGAAACAAAATTGATGTTAAATGATGTTCTTGATGGAAGGCCGTAGTTTTTGTTTTTTTTTTCAGTGATATCACTTGTTGCAGTGTATCCAACATTTTTCTTAACTTTCTCGCAACCTGTTGCTTAAAAGGAGGAGCTAATATAATAAACTGCCTATTTGCACATGCGCAAAGTTATTTTTATTGTCAACAAAAACTTGACAGTACCAACGTTTTATCAAGTTATATAACAAAATCTAAACATTGCGTGTGAAATTGAACTGCTCTGCCATTATGTAAGATAGAATATAAGTTTGGTATAATAAAAGTATCTTTAGTATTCCGGTATGATACTGTCCAGAAACCATAACATGCATCAATAAAAATGCTAATTATAATATACTAGCTCAACATAATATCCAACGTGACACAGGTGAAGTGCTTTGATAATTTGGTTTTGCTAAAAACCAAATCAAAAGGAAAAAGAAGAAAAGTTCATAGCTATCGTCTAACGCAACAATTTCATATTACGTTGAATGTTGAATCATGATAGTTTTATAATCACATGAGAGTTATTTAACTTGTTATTACGAGTTACTAACTTACTTATAAAAAAAAACAATTGCGATACGACTTAATTATGCTAAGTTATCTTTATGAAGAGAAGTTAAGAAGATAGGTATAAACAAATTGTTAATAAAATTACTTGATAAAGACGCCACGCGTATAAACAATGATGAGTTGGTTTTTACTGGTTGGGTTTTTATCGGAGAGGATATTGTAAGATTTAAAATATAAACAATAGTTTTATTGTTAAGAATACGTTTTGTATCGACATCCTTGGTGCAGAGGTAGGTAAGCTTGTTTAGTGGTATATTATTTACTCGTAAAATTCTAAGTTGCAAAGAGGCATCGAGGATCACAAATTTCTGCGCTTTTTGACGTGACAACGTCTTATAATTCGATAGAGCCGACTGCACCCACGAAAAAACATGACTCATGCGGCGTTACCTCGCTCTGAGGCGTTCCATGTAAGGCTTGAAGTGCAAGCGAGAGCGCGGAACGAGCGACAAAGAAGCACAATCGGCCTTTGTTGTCACGTTCAACTATCGTCAGTAAACCGACTTTACAGACAACCAATTTTTTAAGTATGTTATTTAAAAATATATACTTACATATATAATTTGTGAATCCTAAACCATATTATAAATACAAATATACAAATACAAAGTGTGTTTCTTTGTTCGTTTATCCTTTAATTACTTACGCCGCAATAGAGAAACTGATCGACGTGATTTTGTACGTGTATATAACTGATGATTTGGAGAGTGACATAGGCTTTTTATCCCGGAAAGTCAAAGAATTCACGGATGCAAGTATTATCTAGTAAAAATATTTAGCAAAAAAAACAAACAAGTTTAAATATAGCCTTTAATTACAGTAGTATCATGCAATAGTACAGCATCGTGTAAGAAATGATGATTTGAAGATAATGATGAAACATTGTAATTAAGATGCGATTAGCTAATATTAAGATGATGTATTAGTGCTACGGATTTTAGTATCTAAATAAGTTTCCCTGCTCCTTAACCATAACAAAATGTTTTTATTCGTTAAAACAATAAAATCTTTGAAAAAACATGTAACACATACGAATGTCTGTTTTTTACGTTCTTGCCTATATTGAGACATCGATGTCCCAAAAGATAGGTACTCTGTACAATACAGCTGTTTAATACAATTTTGTTTATGTTTAACATTAACTAATGCAATATTCGAATATATCCGAAATAATAAGTCTTTTATGACTTATGTGACTTGTATGACTTGGAGAAATTTCCTATGTGTTGCAATTTTTATTTTGTTTATCTATTCCAGCATTATTGCTAAACTTTCGTTTTTTATCTGAAATCTATACTAATAAATAAAATTGGAGTGTCTGTCTGTAATTTCGAAATAACTACCTCATATTAAGCTCATATGGTTATTTGAACGATACCATAACTGAATCACACGTTTTTAAAATTTTTGTCTGTCTGTCTGTCTGTCTGTCTGTCTGTCTGTCTGTTTGAAAAGGCTAATCTTTGGAACGGCTGAACCGATTTTGACGGGACTTTCACAGGCAAGTAGAAGATTGACCAGGGCGTAAAATAGGCTACTTTTTTAACCGACTTTCAAAAAGGGAGTTGTGTTTTTCTACCTATGTACACCGAAATCTCCGAGATTTCTGAACCGATTTGCGTCATTTCTTTTTTAATCGATAGAGGAACTTTGCGACATTGTTTCATAAAAAATTTGGAGTCCAACTCCTCAATCCTGATGCTGCAGGGGATCTGACCAATCCACGCGGGCGAAGCTGCGGGCATCAGCTAGTCTATTAATAAGTTCTATGAGTGCGTAGCTAATCTAGGTCTTACCGATTTTGTTATTTCTAAAAAAAAATACGGTCTGTTTTGACAAGAACATAGTTCTCAGCAATATATCTATTTTATCCACGATTGTATGATAGCATTATAAATCATAGTAGCGTGAAAAATCTATTTTTTTATTGTTACAATATATGTTTGTAGTTAAACAACTGATTAGCAACGTCATTATAGGGCAAATCCCGTCATGTATGTAACGTAACGTAAGGGCGCTGGGGTCACAACGTGGTCACAGCTTAAAGCACCTTACGCAACACCTGTCTCAATATTTTTTTTTTTTAGTTCTCTTCAACTTAGTTACTTTATCTTTCAAAATCATGATCTCTCTTATTTTTATAAAATTTCGCTAAATTCGTATCGGCTTGCGGTTTCGTTATAAAATTATAAACAGTTTGGATTTAACGCTATTTAAATCTGTAAAATTTTTACTCAATTGAATATTTTAATAAGGATATCAATAAATATAATCATTAAGAAAATAGGGTTCCATGAACCTGCCAAGTACGTTACTTACCTACATGTTAATTTGGCCTCAAAAGGTATTGTTAATGTCCAAGACGTTCATGTTTAGGAAATCACATTGTGTATGCAAATGCTGGCGTTGTTTGCATGTCTTTCAGTCCTTAAGCCTTCTAATAGCTTAGACGTGACTACATATGTTTAAATCTCAAACGTTAATCTCAGATTCACTTCAAACTTACTTAGCTTTAATATATTCCCAATACAACTTTTTCTTTTAAGACTTTCAGCAACATGAGAAAAGAGTTAAAGGACGTTTATGCCAGCTAAATGTTATGTTTATAAAACTTATTTAAAAAATAACTTTCAAAATTCACAACAAAATTCACTTCCTATTATCAATGCATATGCATCTTCAAAAGCTTCATCAAAAACTTTTTAAAGGGTATCTTGATGTTAATAAACATCTTATGTCTTATGCCAGTGGTTTAATTAATTTAAGAGAGGCCGGTGTAACCGACGGGAAGTCTTCAATTACAATTAATGCATCTCTTCCAATTCGCACTCGCATGAATGTATGTTTTTGTGCGTGTATATATGACTAATATCCGGTCAAGACATCTGCTCTGCCAGTGATCGCTTGATGTCATCCTTGATCATTGTATCGTTATAACGTTTATCATTTATTGTAACATTTATAGTATGGCGATATGTAACATAAATTTAAGTACTTTGTAATATTATTGGTCCATTACGTTCAAATAAGGCCTTTGGAAATACACTGTTAACATTTTATCTTAAGTATTAACAAAACTAAGTTCTAACTGTGCAGTTATGCTTCTTATTTGCACTTGTTATGTTATTATGTTCTTCCTATCTATAGGAATCAAAAATCTTTGGCAAGTAATAAAAAGGTATCGGTTTTGGTAGGAAGTTTCGTTAGTTCGAATTGCTAAGTGCACTTATATTAAAAAGTTTTCACCCCATAGAGATTTTTTGAAAAAACTATCGGAGCTCTACCAAAATACCTAAAATATTATAAAAGAGAAAATAACAACTTAATTTATTTCTAAAAACGCATAAAAATTACTCACGGCAACTCAATCGACTATAAAGTACCTGATATATAAATAGAAAATATTGTTGAAGATCTGTATGAGATAAAGTAGATTGCGTGTAGCATAAAAACTAGTTTTTATTAAACACACAAACCATGAACGAAACGGTTATGATCATTTATCAAGATTTAATTCGGAAATATTTGAAATTTTTTACGATAAGTTCTGCCTTATGTTATTGATGATATTTTAGATGGTAGCGTAGAAAGGCGTTCAGACGGCAATTTGAATATACTGAATGGTAGCTCGTATGTTCAATATGGATTCTCCGTTATAATTACTTATTCCAATATATTGATTTCAAGTCACGGCGCCGCGTTTAAAATTTATATCGTAAGCGCTCATTGACTAGTCTATTTTATTCTGCCATTTATCTTCCGTTTGTGTTTGGATTATTTAAATGTTATTTCCTAAATGAACCGTTTATTATTGTAGCAACATTACGTTTAACGGGGTTCATACTTCTATTTGATAACGCATTTAGTAAAATATCTTGTGTGAGAATTGGATTATGTAAATTCGGATTCTTCTTGGATTTTGGATTCATGAATTTTGGGTATGCCATTTGCTATATTTGACAGATTGATTATTTTATAGTTTATAAATTTTTAACTTTTTCGATTGTCTCTACACACAATATATCTTTTTTCTCTGCGTTCAGACAACTTTTTTACGTTAAATTATTTTACATATGCATTTTTACAAAAACTGCGTATTTATTAATGTAATTCATTTATATTTTTTAAGCTACTATATTTTGTTTCTTGATAGGTATTCATATATCTCACATAAATTTTTTATGCAATTGGGCCTGCAATGAGTGTTATTACTTTGCTTAGAATTCTTAGAACAGAACCCCTATTTTGTTGTAAAATTTTACAACACCTTATAGCTGAATGTTCACTGTTATAAAAGATCTGATTTATCGGCTATCTGAGTGACGTACGGCTGTTTATGAGGTTGTTGGTTTGACGGGAGACGGACAGAGCGAGTTCCTTATTACTGTCGTTAGTTTCTGAATTTATTGGCCACGAAGTAACGGTTGCACCCTTATTGACCCTTCAGCGGCTGACGTCTTCTGTAATATATAATGGCTGTAACATAGTTTGTGTTACTTGGGAGGTGTAATTTTCTCATCTTTGTTAAAGACATATTTTTCTTAATCATCAGATTTTTTGTAGAAACCCCTTTATAATTTGTCAAAATACTTTCTTAATAGAGCTCTACGTCATATTTTAAAAACGACAAGGGATAACTCTTTATTTGCACAGATGAAATCAAATACGAATATATCAATCTTCAATGTGAGCGTAATGTAATATATTTATCATATTCAGGACTTTGAATACGATAAATGCAGTCCCATTATTTATGTCATCGATGGAACGGTGATTTATATGTCGGCAATAGTTTTAATTTATTAGCTGCAACAAATGCCTGCGCCAAGCGCTCTACCTACCTATCTATCTACTTTCTAATGTCGCACAAGCTATTTTTCCCGTTAGAGAAATGCCTAACTAAAATTGATCGTATAGCATGAGAAGATCTGCAAAAGCCGCCAAAGCTAAATAAGGCACGTTTTTCAATGCTAAAAATGGCTGTGGTGTAACAACCAAGAATCAAGAACTTCTAAGAAATCTGATGGTATCAGCAGAAATGAGGGTTGAAGTGAACTCTGCTAATGTCACTGTTACACATTTTAGTGTTTTTTTTTTTCGATGATAATTTAGCCATTGATCAGATGGAAACGGGCTAACTTAATAGGGTATACTATTAATTAAACCCATACCCCTGGTCAGTTTCTACGTGGTATCATACCGTTTTTGCTTTCCACTAGACCAGACCAGAGACAATGTAGTAATTTTGATTTCTAAAATGTCCCTGCAGGGAATTAAACCCGGGACCCTTCACTTTTAAGACCGTAGCGTCCACCACTGCGCTGCATTCGGCTCTAGCGGCTCTGCGAATCTTCAGTCATATGGGAAGTCCTAATAGATTGATGTCGCAGATTTACGGAGACATGTATGGATTGTTGTAGTCATTCATTGAATTAATGTCCTAATAGATAAATGTTGGAAGTGAGCAAAAGCCAATATGTTACATTCATTTTCATTAGTGTTAACATTCTAACATACATACTATCCACATTAATTTTAAATGCGAAAGTGACAGTTCATATATTCACTAACTGAAATAGTGATAAAACTTAATACCTAGATTACAGATTGAGAAGACTTTCACTAATGGGTGAATATTTTCAGAGATCTATTTGCAGACAGTAGATCAGTCTCACTTGGGGTGAGCTGAAGCATAAGGCATCAAAGGTCAGCTTTAAGAAAGAGTGGTGGTGGTGGTGAAAGCTGGAAACACTAAAATCAGTTAAAATATAATGACGCGCAGTCATTCCAAGAAAAAAGGCCCCAACAAAATGAAAAATCGGTATAACTATAATCTTTTTAGAATTTTTGTCTTAATAGAACTTGGGGGATACACTGATGAGTGTCTTGATCAACTATTTAATTTTTGACAGGAAAAAGGATAGAACACACGATTTAACACAATATGCTAAAGCCATTGCTTTCGTGAAATCGGATACTGCTTCTCACCATATATTTATCAAAATCGGTCTCAGACAAAAAGTATTCTAGTTTGCCGCTAAAGTCTCACCAGTTACAACGATATAGACAGAAAAAATCATCACTTCCATATGTGAGTAATATTTGGTCACCATCATCACTTAACACTCCTTCTGATAAACATTTGGGTTCCATTGATCACTATAAATTACCGCTATACATCAATGTTTTCGGATCGTAAAAGATTATTATCTCAAAAGGAATTAGTTGTTGTATTGATTACCTATTATAAATTAGATGCGTCACCGAAGTGGATGTTTGGGAAAGTTTTATTATCCTCTCTATATCCTTATTCTGAATTACTGGATATTCTTGCTTGGATCATTCTTTTCGTGTACATGCAAAGTGTGAATTCTAGTTCCTAGTTCCTAATTCCTTATAATCGTCGTCATAGTCTCAATCGAAAATCGGCCACTACTGGATATAAACTTCTTATATCCAGCAGTATCTTAGTATATCCAGAATTGTCTGTATTTGCACACTCCACTCGCTTGAGATTATCGGTTCATCTAGTTGAATGACTCCTAACGTTGTGCTTTTCGGTGCGGGAACGTTTCTCCAGCACCTTAAGATATCCCGATCAGTTCGCCGAGCTATGTACTCCGATCAGCTCTTGTGATTTCAATATTGGACTTTTAGCAACAATTTTGCACCAAGCTTTTGTTGACTTGTATTACTGATTACTGCTATTGTTTAACTTAACCAAAGTACTTGTTACATATTTTATATCAGTGAATGTGTACTAACTAGCGGTGGCGTTGTTATTTATGACGACCGATTCTATCGACCCGGACTTGTCAATCACTTTGTACATTACTGACATGCCAGCTAAATCTCATTGCAATCAATTTTAAGTCTTCTGGTGATGGGGATTAGATGTTTAATAGCAGAGCAGTGATTTGGTGATGGTTCCAATGAGTTCCACCATGGAGCAGTAAATCTCATATTATCAGAAGTCAAAAAGCGTCCATAATCATGAGATTATAAAGACTTGAGCTTGGAACTAAAACACATTTTTCAGCAAACTACCTATTTTTCTACTGTTGCATTACCGTAAAAGTTGCGTCATACGATGCGATACAGAAGCGATATATAATGCGATGTCAGCGTATAATAATAATCTGACATGCTAATAACAGATCTAGCGTCAATTTACTGAATCACCGAAAGCACGACTGGTGAACTTATACAGTGCACACCAATCTTTTTATGGGACTTTGTTGCTTTAGTAATATGACAACTCTCTGGTTGTTGCAAGTTAGCCACGGTCATCGATCATTCATAGCCGCGTAACGAACCTTTATTCGAGAATAGAAGACGCGCTCGCGACGGTTTTTACACCCTCCTGCGCTCTTATTGATGGATCACGAATTTGTATTAGCTTATCGTATTCAAATATACATCTTGATCAATGTCTGTCTTTTATACAAAGGTTGAAAGATTTTCTACTCTCTAAATTACATATTGTGCCGTTCTATTTAAAGCACATGTTAATGTTTTCTATCCAAAGACATTGGTATCTATAAACGATCATTGTTGTTTATCCTTTTGAAGAGTATCAACGGTAGAAGTTGATCAATCAGAGGTACATACATCCTGATCAACGTCTGCCTTTCGTACAAAGGTTAAATATTCTCTACCTCTAACCCACCTTGGTATAATACCGTTCTACTTTAAGCACGTGTTAATGTTACCTATCTAAAGATATTGGTACCTATGAATGGTCATTGTTGTTCATCCTTTTCAAGAGTATCAATGGTAGAAACTTGAAAGGCTCACGTCGCTATCAGATCGGCATAATTGAATAGCTAATGTTCCAAGACTCCCCACGGTAAATACAGTGTGACGTGCTGCGGTCGGAAGAAATCACCCTAACGATCGTCAGATGGTATCTCAACATTGACATTTCAATACAACGTTGATCAATCGGTGGCTGATGCACGAAAGGCTGGAGCATTTACCGAATAAGCGAAACATTGGGACAAATCTACTATATTTGGATTGAGACTTCTGACTTTGCAAGTGCTTTTGGAAACACAGTTTCCTAAACAGACTATTATCATAGGGGCTAGTTTGAATCGTTTAAACCGATACAAGTTCACAGTTTAACTTGAATCTCTTGCGAAAATCTTCACAGTGCAAATTCTTGTGCGGCTTGTGTCAGTAGCTCCCAGTAACTTGCTTGAGATCGTCCCTCCAACAAACGCTGCGTGAGACTTCACTAACGTGACACTGCATCTTCTATCCGTTCTGTAAACTTGCAATAAATTAGTAATTACTATCCTTTTAAAAGCCAAAGCCTCTGAAATACATAGTGCAATAATAGGTACCATTGTACATTCTTTGATATTGTCAATAATTGTTGAATTTCTACAATGACATGAATGTAGTATATTTTAGTTTTCTTACCGCATTTTTATCTCTCTCGCTTTTCTTTTGCAAAGAAAGAGCAACCGCCGGCTTTTCGCTGGTTCTTCTCATAAGAAAGAGCATTCTGAAACAGTGGTTTCTTTTGAGTTGAATAAGATTTTTCAAAAGTTTGTATATGCATAAAAAGTTTCTACTCTTTTCAATCTATAACATTGAAAGCTTTTCTTCAGTCGTGGATATCTATCTGCTATTTGAATTGCCTCGTATAATATTTGTGGATCGGATTTCAACATTCGAAGATAACTCTATTACAGTGTGTAATTTGAAATCGGTGCCGCACTGTGAATAACTTTCGGCTGCATGCCCTTTAGGCAATATCGCTTAAGCAATCGCTTCTTTAAGCAGCTACAACAAGTGTCTGATTTTAGTAGCTTACTTTGACATACCGTTGAAATTTGTATACTGAAAGAATACGGTAGACACGCGCCACTGATGCCAAAGTAAACAAAGTTCAGTTTGAGTTGTTATCAAAAGATATGCTGCGCCTCGGTGCTTAACGGAGTGCGTTTCACCGTAGACTTCCATTCCAATTCCACTCACTCATGGCGTCTAAGGCATTTTCTAGAAGCCGCTGACATAACGTCAAGGCTGATAGGGAGACTAGACACTTAGGAAATGCCAATGTGTTCCTAGTAATACTAGAAAATCTAATGGAAATCGATAGTGAGGTAGGGAATTCTAAAGTTAATCAAAACCTTACAAATATGGATAAGAACAGATCGCATCAATCTTACATAATCACAGCTCGATAGAACGTGCTATTTTACAAAAACGGTTACAATACAACACCAGAAATTACTGTGATTTGGACGTGAACCGTCGATATTCAGACATCACACGCAATCGGTCTAAATTACTCAATAACACGGGCAATGTTGGTTCTTCTAAAGCGGTACTAGTACTATTGTTGTTGGAATAATATGCCTCTCTTCATACGCTATTTTAAAACATCGTGACTAAGAGTAAATGGACGTAACATACTAACAAAGTATTTCGAGTTGGTCTCTGAAAGCTTTAATTGATTAAAATTTTAAATATTTGGTCTTGTTAAATAGTTAGGTATTTAAAGCACTTGTCAAGTAAATCAAATAAGAGCACGTTAATTTAGACCTAATTGTGCATTAGCTAAACAATAGCCGTCTAGACGTTACTATAACTCATTAAAATATGGATTCGTTGCGGTCTTTTCCTTTTTTGTTCTCTTCTCGGAACTGAGATATCGTGATTATCGTATTGGTTTTGTTTTTTCCGCATTACGCTTTCCTTGAAGTCTCCAAATTTTATGGAATTTTTTCCATTCTTTTTACTCTCCAAATTTTAAAGTCCTTTTAAATTTACTGCGGCGATAACATTGTGCGTTGTAAAAAGATAAGTGTCATATATTCCACTTACGATTTTACTTATCCTTTTGATAAGGGGTATGAGAAATGAGGACGTAGGAATTTCCTTTTTGTATCGTCTTTGACTCTTCCCTAGAATTTAGTAGTCGTAACGCCGATAGTGCGTGTTGCCAGTGTTATTACATAATATTATGGATCCGAGACATCATTATGGGCCTCATAAGAAAGTCCAGAGTCACTTAGCAGGCTATTGAGAGAGCTATTTCTCTACGTGATCCAATCAATCAGAAATGAGGAGATCTGTAGGAGAATCAGAGTAACCTACATAGTTAAACGGGTTACGAAGCTGAAGTGGCAATGGGAAGGGCACATAGTTTGAAAGCACGATAGACGCGGGGGACCCAATGGAACCCACCACCACTCTATGGGTTCAATGGTCCCAATGGACCCATAGAATGTGACCTCGCACCGGAAGAGTAGCGTTGGATGAGCAAGCCCAGCTCAGCTCAATTCCTGCTGAGCAGCTGAGCAAGCTGTGCAAGACCGTGGCGTGTGCAGTCCCTACAAGAGGTCCATGTCCAGCAGTGGACGTCTATCGGTTGATAATGACGATGATGATGAACGGCAATAGCATCATTATATTGTGGATAAATAATACTCTTGGCATAAAATTATGCACTGTTTCACTAACCTCTATCAGCTTTGTATGTGAAAATTAATTTCAACGCTGGACCATCGTTTGCCAGCAGTGTATAATTATCGTAGCATCGATTTTGTTCGCCCGTAATGAAGATATCGTCGTCTTCTTTAATGCAATTATAAAATATAGAGAAATAATTGGATACGGACGGATTTGTCGATTGCTTTTTGAATGAATTTGAATTTAACTTTGGTGTTGTAATTAATTTTTTTTCAACTATTTCAATCACACCAAATAGTAAGTTTTTGGGCTAATCTTACATGTAATGTTCCTTACTTATATCCGCTTACATAGTTTCTTAGACGTTCCTTCTGTCCGTAACACAGGCTTTCCTAGTGCGGGTGTCAAAGCACTTCATCGGGTTTCAACATTTATTGTGTTTACCTTTTCGGTGTACTAGATTTAAGGGGTTACTTTACTGTGAATTTTTTTTCTTGGTTGAAAGAATATATTATATTTGAACGCTAAGTTTACGCCGATGCCATACATGTATAAAATATCTTGTCCGCAACTTGGTCCAGTATACGGTAGCACTATATTATATTTCTCTAAACATAGCTCCTATTCTAGGGCCGTTGCCGTTGTCGTATGTTTTTGACAACAGAATAAAAACCTGGTCTAGCCGTGCCCCCATACCAACCTGTTCGCTCGGTCCGCGGCCGTTCACCGCGAGACAACGGACGTGCATAAATAATCAAGCGATCACTTTTATCGTAACCCAGCGATTCTTGATCTCGTATCGTCTAGCCAAGCCTTTGAGATACTTTGACGTAACGTTGAGTTATTACGATATAGTTTTTATCATCGATTTTAGAATCGCCCCCCTGTTTTATCTTTTAATATCACTGAGTTTTAGTTTTTCATGCGCTTTCATTTGTTAATATGCCTTTAAAGGATTGTTTTGTTTTCAGGCCTTCAGGGTTCATATCTGTAAGTTTCTCTATTCCACCTTAACTTCTGAATATCTGAACAGAATGGAATTATGGGGTATCGTTAGAAACTTTACTTTTTTAATTCAGTATCACTAGAGAATCTGCTATATTCTGAGGAAATTTTTTTCTCAAACTCAACATTTTCTTAGGTAGTTATATCGTTTGGTCATAGTTTTTAATTTATCGTCAAAATAATTATTTGGATAATCTTTGCCAATATTTTTAACACGTAATTTCTTTGTTTCAGATCATATATTTCCAATTTGCCCAGACGCGAATGTATAAGAACTACATATCATAAATGTAAGTATTTCACATATCATTATTTGCCTGAATACACCAGAAGGAGTAGGTAATGCTCTGCATGTAATGCTATTATTGTTACATTTTTAGACAAAAAGAGTAAGAGTTCATCTTTGGCAATATGTTGGCAATATTTTGATAGCTTTTCACAGTGTATATGTATTACATTAAAGCTATGTAACTAATATCAAATATCTGGTGTTTGATGTACGTTCTAGGTGGGAAATAAATAACTTAACATTACCTAAGTTAACGTGTCGTTAGTCTTGCGTTTATTGCTTTAAACCGTTATTTATATTGCTAGATTTTATTTCGCAATTACGTATCTTGTACCTATTTAAGAGTTATGATCTTGTAAAAGTCCTGTACATATTTTTTTTGTATTCAGAAATGTAAGTACTCAAAAGATAAGTATGAGTCTCTTGTTGTTGTGTACTAACACAGATTTTTATCAACTTAAATATTTATATGCTATAAACAGACAGTTAAAACTCCACTTTTTAAAGTTTCGAACAACTCAGCCTTGCATGAATTGACCTGCTTCAGCGACATAAATGTAAATCTATGTCTGTGACCTGCGTCTATTGTCTGTAACATAAAATTTCGCAATAAATAATGAGACGCCTGTATATACTAATAAATATTAAACCGTGCTTTGATTTGTATCTCATCTGATAGGCTAGCTTATCTTGATAGCTCTATCACGCTCACTCAATGTCCTCTGCGATAAATTGGAAAGGGATAGTCGCGGTTCCTGGTTCTTTAGGGTTCTGCGATAATGTAAGTTGTAACCAGGTTCTTTGTAAGAAAACACATTTAGGATTCACGAGACAAACTATATTATGTAAAAACAATGCCCGTGACAATCGCGGGACGCGTACATGTCAAAGGTAGGCGCGAGTTAGACTAGCGAGGCGCGCGGGCGGCGACCGGCTGCCGTGCGCCTCTCGGGTGCGATCGAGTGCGCTCGGCAAGGTTACTAGGCGCCTTAGCGACCGGTTGTCATGGCAACGGTGGACGAACGCGGCACGTTTTAACATGTCTACCACAGGCTCCCCCTTTTCACCTGGCTTTTGTGCCCTCACAACAGGTGAAACAAGCAAAAAAAAGGTTAGGCAGGAAATTTCCGCGGTCTACCCCGTTGTCTTCGGGGACGGAGTGGTTCCGGCCGATCGTCGTCGCGCGCGTGGTAACGACGCAGATCTACGGTGTGGTACTTACCCAGTACGTCCTCAGGTTTCCCACAGTGGGCCAGTAGATACGTCGTGGGACTTATTTTCTTGCTTATGACGTAGGGTCCATCACGTTTAGGAGCGAGCTTGGATGTGACACCTTTCCGGGCATCACTCAGCACATGACTGCGTAAGAGGACCAGATCCCCTGGCACATAGTCCTCCGAGAGACGTCGAGTTTGGTCCTTACTCGCTTTGCTGCTATCCTGTTCCCGCTCGATGGCCTCTTTCGTCGAGCACAAGGTTTGGGCCATTTTCCGCAAGTAGGGCGTAATTTGCGGCACGAAGTTCTCGGCCTCAATTATCGCGCGAAGATCACTTTGGGCGGTGATTGGCGATCGCAGCTCTCGGCCAAAAGTGAGATAAGCCGGCGTATGCTTAGTGGACTTACATATGGAGGTGTTCAAGGCGAACCGTATGAACGGTAAAGCCTCAGCCCATTGTCGATGCTCATTCCCTACAAGGATGGCTAACTGACCTTTCAAGTCCCGGTTCTTTCGTTCCACCGGGTTTGCTTCTGGATGGTAAAGTGGGACTAGGCTCTGCTTAATTCCTAGGACGAACATGGCCTGCTGCATTAGATCCGCAACAAACTGGACCCCATTGTCTGAGATTAGCTTGCGCGGCAGGCCAAATCGGAGAAACACTTCTTCAATGAGCACCTTAGCACAAGCTTCAGCAGTAGCATCAATGAGAGCGAAGAGCTCCACCCACCTACTAGCGGTATCCTCTACGATTAGTATCCATCTCTCACCGTTCGGCCCCTTGGGCAATGGTCCGAAGAGATCCACGGCTAACACCTCAAACCGCTGAGACGGCACAGGTGTTTGCAACAAGCCGGCTGGCTTCTGGTTGCTAGGCTTATAACGCTGACACTCTATGCAAGTCTTAAGGTACTCGGTCACATAGCGTCGCATACCTGGGAAGTAAAATCGTTGGGAGATACGATGGAGAGTTCTTTCTATACCTCCATGACCCGAAGTGGCAGAGTCGTGACATTCCACCATAACCTGCTTCTTCAAATCCTCAGGCACGACGAGCTGGGGCTCTTCGGTATCATCGTCCGTATAGCGGTACAGAACTCCTCCGCACATATGGTATCTTCTTCCTGTCCAGGTGCTGATTGCAACTTCTTCCTTACCTTCCAATCCTTGAATGATTTTAGCCACTTCCGGATCGGCTAACTGAGACTCTCGTACGGACGTTGCATTCCAATGAGGCGTCTCTACAATTACCGTGCAGACATCGCAGGCCTCCCGCGTCTGTCCGTCACAAGGCGGTCGACTGAGCGTATCAGCGAGGACGTTTAGCTTTCCGGGTGTATACTCCACTTGAAGATCAAAAGCTTGCAACCGCATCGCCCAGCGAACTAACCTACCTGTGGGTGACTTAAGGGTAAGAAGCCACCTCAACGGCTGGTGATCGCTACCAACGCGTACCGGGTGTCCATCAATGTAGCCCCGGAACTTCTCGCAGGCCCACACCACCGCAAGGGCTTCCCTCTCTGTGGTCGAGTAGTTGCGCTCAGCTGCCGTGAGAAGACGACTGGCATATGCTATTGGGCGTTCCTCGTGAGCTGACTCCCCCTGGAGTAAAGCAGCGCCGAGTGCGTAGCTGCTAGCATCTGTCCTCAGAACAAAGGGTTGGTTGTAATCCGGTTGGATAAGAATTGGCGTGGAGGTAAGTAACCGCTTAAGTTCTTTGAAAGCCTGATCTTGGGCTTCTCCCCAAATCCAAGCTTGATCCTTTTTAGTTAGCATCGTTAATGGTTGTGCGATTTTCGCAAACCCTGGCACGAACTTACGGAACCACGAACAAGTCTGTAAGAAGCTCTTGATATGCTTCACCGACGTTGGTTGGTTCATATCTTGAATGGCACGTACCTTATCTGGATCCGGCGCAATACCTTCTGATGAAATAACGTGTCCGAGGTACTTAACGCTTTCCCGCGCGAATACACATTTGTCGCGGTTAGCTTGGAGGCTAAAGACACGAAGACGCTCAAAGACAGCACGAAGATCCTGAAGATGCTTAGTGAAGCTGTCAGAGATCACGATCAGGTCATCAATGTATCCCAGAAGAGTGACATCTTTAAGGGAAGCGCCAGACTTGAACCTGTCAAGAAGCCGCTGAAAAGTGGCGGGAGCGTTCCGCAACCCGAACGGCATGCGCTTAAATCGATGAACCCCGAACGGAGTGACAAAAGCCGTCTTATCTTGGTCCTCCTTCCGCACACATACTTGCCAGTACCCAGCCCGAAGGTCGATGGTGCTCATGAAGCAACTTTTCCCAGTATACTGTAGCAGATCGTCAATTACAGGTAAGGGATAGGAATCACTTTTGGTGATGGCATTTAACTTACGATAATCCACGCAAAACCTATACGAACCATCTTTCTTTGGTACTAATAGGGCCGGAGCAGCCCACGCGGACTCGCACTCCTCAATAATTCCGTCGCTCATCATCTTATCGAGTTCCTTCTCCATAACGGCTCTCTTGGCAGGAGTGAGGCGATAGGGCGGCACGGCAACTGGTGAGTGGTCACCGGTGTCAATGGCATGTTCCGCAAACGGAGTTGGTCCCTTACCTTCTTCGAAGACGTCGTTGTACTGGTCAATCAGGCATGCGAGTTCAGTACGCTCAGCAGGTGACAGCTTAGGGCCCTCGTCCACTCTAAGCACATTCGCGGAGGCACATCCCACGAAGTTACGCGAGGACTCACACCGCAACGGATAAATCGCGTGAGGACGATCGGCCGTGAACCAGCTGTTCGAATCTATGTTAATTACCAATCGCGCTTTACGTATGAAATCTATACCTAGAAGTGTATCATTGGTACGCGAATGAGTGAAAATGATAAACGTAATAGGCACCGTTACGTCAGTCTGGGCTAATTTAACCTGTACGTCCGCGAGTTTGACCTCGAGGGTACGCACGACCCCATCCGCGAGCCTTACTGTCATTTCACTATTCCGGAACGAGTGATGTGTATTTCGCAACCAATCGTAAAGCCTAAAGCCAGCAATGCTACGCTTTGCGGCGGTGTCAATCAGACCGGTACCATGGCAACCATTAATCACAATATCGAGAATCGGACGATCACCGCTGCCCGTCGCCTCCCCACTCGAGGCTGAAATGGTAGACGCAGCTACCAAGTCCGACTGCACACTATCAGTTACATAAACATTTTCCGAAATATTGTCTCTGAGAGACAAATTTTCGTAGGCAGGATAATCTATATTATCCTTACTCTGTGACATCATTGCTCTATGACTATTAGTTAGGCAATCATTATCAGACGCATTGTCTCTGAGAGACAAACATTCGTTGTCACATAAAATTTTGTTATTCTTTGACATTATTGATCTATGACCACGAGTAGGAAAAAATTTCTTAGGTCTAAGCGGAGTAGACAAATTTTCCTTAGGGCTAAACACATCACACGATTTATCATTATTACGATCATTGTCATGATTATCACTGTAAACATCGCACGAACTAAAAGAGTTACACCGCTCACAGTCCGATCGAATGAAACCCCTTTGTTTACACTTGTAACACAACAACGGACTATTGTTATTATTAGCCGGAGTCCCCGATTCACTCTTATGTTTTAAACGTAAACAAGAATCGACCCCGTGACCCCCACGCTTACAATAAACACAAAACAATTTACCTTTCGTATTGGTAGTAACGTTTACCGTACGTGAGTCCATAGGCCCTTGTGTAAAAGTTGACGGCGGCCTGGCGGTGACGTCAGAGCCCCGACTCCCGCCGCCTGCGCCGCTTGCCCCGCCGAGTCGATCGGTCGGGCGCACCGTCACGCACGAGTTCCCGCGCGCCACGCCCTGCGACGGCGTTAAACTAGCTTCGCGCGCGGCTTCGTCGACGTTATTCGTATGCGTAGCACTTTGCAGAACGGTTTTTGTAGGCATACTTTGTACGACTTCGGATAAGGATTCCTCTACGATTCTAGCCTTTTCATAGAGTTCATCGACACTAGTAAATTTATCCCGCGCTACGCGTTCACGTATATTTCTACGAAGAAGACCATAAATCATGTCAAGTTGCATCCGTTCGTCCACGGCATATGGCAATCTCGTGAATTTCGCGCGTAAGCGGGCAATGAAAACCTCTGCTCGTTCTTCCCTTTGCTCTGTCGCGAAGATTTCTCGGAATATCTTATGCGGGGGCCGGGGAACGCCATACATTCCACGAAGTTTAGAAATTGCGTCATCCCATGACGTAATCGTCGATTTGACGCCTCTGAACCACAGAGCTGCTTCTCCTTCAAGGAGCATCGGCAACCCCTTCAGTGCGTGATCATCCGATATGTTGACGCACTCCTTAAATACCTTCACCGAGTCAATGAATGCCTCCAGGATCTCCGGGTTCTCCGAACATCCTGCTCCATTAAACCTTGCTAGGCACTTAGCAAAGTTACCGGCAGGTTGTACATTCGCAGACAGGGTAGGTGATGGGAACGTAGGTACATCCGTCTGGTTGGCGCGCGAGCCCAAAAAAGACTCCACCAACTCTCTGTTGGCTTCAGCTTGAGCGTGCGCAAAAGAGGCCAACAATGACGCGATACGTTCCTCGATTCCTTCGTTTCGAGTCTCACTAGCAGCCGGTGTACCGCGAGGCATTTTCAAAAAATGCCGGTTACGAGTACGACGCGATTACGTCACCACAGACCACACAGTAAGTACATACACTACTATATAGTTTCTCGGGCCCCACGTTGGGCGCCAGTGTAGTCAGGTTTCTTTAAAATGAAACACATTTAGGATTCACGAGACAAACTATATTATGTAAAAACAATGCCCGTGACAATCGCGGGACGCGTACATGTCAAAGGTAGGCGCGAGTTAGACTAGCGAGGCGCGCGGGCGGCGACCGGCTGCCGTGCGCCTCTCGGGTGCGATCGAGTGCGCTCGGCAAGGTTACTAGGCGCCTTAGCGACCGGTTGTCATGGCAACGGTGGACGAACGCGGCACGTTTTAACATGTCTACCACAAAGTTAATTATTTTAAGTGTAACTGTATGTAAGTTAATATTGTTTGTGTAATTAGTGTGTAGGGTGATCCGTATCTATTGCGTGTATGAGAAAACTTTTTTTTTATTTTTTTTATTTCTCATTTAAAGAGCTGGGTCACTAGTGTGACCACACTAAGAAAATGGTAGAATATGTTAGAAAAGTGCATGGTAAGCAGATTATGGCATCTTACATTCGTTTTACTTTATAGCCTATATTATTAATAGAGACTAGCGATGAAAGCAGCTTGGAATTGATTCACCAACCCGCTTATCCCCAGCCTGCGACGCACATTGCATGCGCACGCGCACTTAGTAATTATTCACGCGTCGCGATCTTAGCAAGCGCTGTGATTTGTGGTTTTCTGTAATAACATACAAGGAATAGCGAGTATAATAATATTATAATGGGGTATTATGTTATTTATGGTACGGTTCATTTTGTAATGACGGCGTTCTGAAGAATATACCTACCTAACTACATATTTGAACATTATAATGGTTTGATCCCTAGCGCCGATATTTCGATCGTTAGTTTTGCAGGATTTCAAATATATAAAATTTAATTTAGACTTGTTATTTACCATACATGCTTAAAAGCTGTAATTTAGTCTAACCTAATTTAATCCATTCAGACTTTGTCTCAATCTGTTCTAACTAAATGCCAACAATGTTTAGCTGAAAATAACGGGCGGGCAATCCCACGCGTGCACAAGACATGTAGATCTTAGTACTACGATTAATACAACCAAACTGATTTTGAATTTTGAGTCTATAGCTCATGGAATAAGGTTTAATTTTGAGTGGATTTTGCAACAGTCGTTTTATCTTTTGGTAACTCTGCTACCTACGCGTAACGTGTATGGCGTCTTTGTTGTTTGTGAGGTTTGTGAGAGCTTAGACATATTGTCGTCGGCTTATCATGTGAACGGATACCTCCTTGTACATACAGTTTGTACAAGTGACTAACCTTGCAAATATGTTAAGCCAAAGCTGTAATACCTATAAACAGATGATGGACGATATCATTAGCGGACAAGCTACTGCTCTTCTGCGTTGAAAAGATAAAGACAATTTGAAATTTTATTCAATTAGTCCTTGGTTCTACTTTAGCTTCTCTAACTTACCTTGACTACAAGTGTAAATTAAAAATTTATAACACCCCTGACAAGTGAAGGTTACAGTAACTAGAAAAGAGCTGATAACTTTCAAACGGCTGAACCGATTTTCTTGGATTATAGTTAAGAACACTCTCGATCAAGCCACCTTTCAAACAAAAAACTTAATTATAATCGGTTCATTAGTTTAGGAGCTACGATGCCACAGATAGATACACACGTCAAACTTATAACACCCCTCTTTTTGGGTCGGGGGTTAAAAATAATGTTGCATGTATCTGAAGAAGTGAAGAAAATAATAATTGTTACCAATAATTTAAGTACTTATAGCCATAAAACTAGTGACATACACTGATCTATCTATGTACTTGGATTTAGGTTTCAGAACCCGTGGCAACTTATTGATTTGCATGTCCGATTAAAGTAGTAGCTATGTCCGTTTCCGGGATATATACCATCTCAGGACCAGATTTCGCCAATCGGTTAAGCGGATGGGCCTTAAAGCTTAAAAAGGTAACAGACAAGACACGCTTTCGCAATTGTAATTTTAGTATATGTAGTTAAAATGTATAAGCACACTCTTTTACTTAACTGTACCTACATTACAAGGAACACAGTACATTAGAAGGAAGAACCAATAAAATACATATAAAATATACTTTTTGAGGTCCAGAATACGCCACAAGTACTTACAGTCTCTCAGTACAAAACACACTGCTAACAGATTCAAATAGAAACATGTTGTGTTGAATCGCCGACACCACGAGTCACGATCTTTAATTTTAAACCATTTATGAGAATGGCACCCATAGAAATAACATACGTCTCAACTCCACGCTGAAATTCTATTTATGCGAATCAAATGCACGTCAGCCGCTATCACATCCCGTCACGGGATGCAATGTAATGGATTTTATGTGAAATTGATTTAGGAATCGCTGTTTAGTTATGGCTTACAAACCGTCGCGATTTTGACATCTGCACAGTTCACGATAAAGGGAACTTCGAACACGAGTGTAAATTAAAAATTTATAACCCCGAGAAGTGAAGGTTACGGTAACTAGAAAAGAGCTGATAACTTTCAAACGGCTGAACCGATTTCCTTAGATTATATCTCTTCCTTTCCTTTCCTTAGATTACACTCTCGATCAACCCACCTTTCAAACAAAAAAAACTAAATTGAAATCGGTTCATTAGTTTAGGAGCTACGATGCCACAGACAGATACAATACACACGTCAAACTTATAACACCCCTCTTTTTGGGTCGGGGGTTCAAAATGGCGAGGCTTCACCTACAGTGGCAGGCGTCAAATTTTACCTACATTTGACGCCTGTCATTTTAGATAAACTTCCCTGATTAGTTACTTTATGAAATTCCAGCTGAGATGTACCCCAAGGAGTTGAAAATAAAGGTTGCCTTCTTTACTTTAATTTTTTTTTAATTCTGTTCAGTAGAACCTAAATGCCGGTACAGTAGAAAAACCATATTGGGATATCCAGATTCCCATTGTTACAGGAAAAAGCGATTGCTGTTATTTTTTTAAAATCCTGTTTATATTGAATTTATCAAATTAATGCAACATCTAGCTATTGCATGTACACATTATTTACTGAATTATTTAACAAGACGTATTTTATTATATTGACTAGTTCGTACATTAAGAATTAGGTAATATCAGTACCTAACGAGTAGGTTCTTTATATTTTTATTGGCTAGCTCCAATACCTAGTATAGTTATCTATACTAATAAATAAAATTGGAGTGTCTGTCTGTAATTTCGAAATAACTACCACATATTAAGGTCATATGGTTATTTGAACGATACCATAACTGAATCACACGTTTTTAAAATTTTTGTCTGTCTGTCTGTCTGTCGGTCTGTCTGTCTGTCTGTCTGTCTGTCTGTTTGAAAAGGCTAATCTTTGGAACGGCTGAACCGATTTTGACGGGATTTTCACAGACAAGTAGAGGATTGACCAGGGTGTAACATAGGCTACTTTTTTAACCGACTTTCAAAAAGGGAGTTGTGTTTTTCTACCTATGTACACCGAAATCTCTGAGATTTCTGAACCGATTTGCGTAATTTTTTTTTTAATCGATAGAGGAACTTTGCGACATTGTTTCATAAAAAATTTGGATTCCAACTCCTCAATCCTGATGCTGCAGGGGATCTGACCAATCCACGCGGGCGAAGCTGCGGGCATCAGCTAGTATTATAATAAAGTCCTTATAATATGTTTGTTAAGCCATAATCAATTCCTATTCGAATTGAAACTTTCACTTTTAATATTATTTACGATTATATCTGTTTCAAGCAAGTTCTACGATATTAATGTGGCATGTTGAGTTTTCTTATTGAACATTTGATTTCCCAATAGTCGGCTTCTTTATAGCTTTTAATGTACTATTGAAAGTTAAATCGATCGAGATTTTAAGGATATGATTATTTTATTGATATTCAATTGATAACTGACAAGAATCAAGCCATATTCTAATTACACTGTACATTATGTAGGGCAAAATATAGATCGCCGTAAAAAAGCTGTTGTGATAAAATATCCCCACATAATATATTACTGGGTTTTCAAAGGATTGGTCATGTGCATTATTCATATTGCCAAAAAATATTTTTACAAGTATTTTTTTACAACGAAATGGCTAAGCAAATAAGTATTTAAAATATTTGCAATATTATGATATTTATATTACCTTCATCAAATACATTTAGTATGGGTTTTCTGACAGATATGGTTAGTTGAATTGATACAGTTAGATGTAGTTAGTTGAAAAGTTATTTTCATTCATTGTGTTATGCGGAAAAAACTAATCTAAAACCTTACAATAATTTGCTTAAAGTCTTAAAAATCGTGTTAAGGAAATAAATATTATCATAATAGACTAAAATATGACCATTTAAAACCGTCTAAACATTTTAAAAGCGCCATATAATATCATTATGCAGACGTTATTATTAACTAAATCCCAATTTGATTTCGATCACTGTCTTATTTGAATAATTTCTATATTGGCATTTCCGATGATATTTATGCGTTCTCTAGAATATAATATGTTATGAAGAATTCCAGAAAGCTGATCAAAATAATTTTATTATTATAGATTGAGATGAGTGCGAATACCGGTTTAAAAGTTCTAGCATTCAAAACTTTATTTAATATAATTATTATCTTTATTTAATCTCGTCAACTTAATTTAAGACAAACTAGATTTCAAACAGTTTCACATTTCAATTTTTTTTTTTCAATTTCAATAATCTTGATGCTTGTAGTGGAATCGTTTCAAGAATATCAAATCTTTAAAGTAGGTATCTACCAATAAGGTAGAAAGAAGTTCTAAGTCAAATCAGACTATCTCAAATCTTCCTGCTTGAAAAATATTAAGTGAACATTCTCTGTTTATTTTGTAAACAACACGAGTAATTTGGGTGTCTTTGAGCCATATTGTAATCTTTTATACAGAACTTGAGCCTTTATCCTAAATTGCATCATTACTTTCCATCTTATGATTGTGATCAAGCATAAGTCTGTTGTATAATAAAACAAATAGTCTTTATTTATCTGCGGTACAGTTGAAAAGTTAGCTTTCTTTAAGAGGGCTCTCTCCGTCACTCGTTTCATACAATCGTAGTTCCAATTTCATTTGAATACTAAGCAACCAAAGTCCATGAAATTTTGCACACATATTCTAGAAACTAATATCTATGTCTGTGGTTTTCCAGATTTCTGTTAAAATATTTGGTTTCAAAGTTACGCGGTCTTAAAAATTTTCATACAAATCTTTGAGCCCCTGTAATTTTAAAACTACATATTTTTAGAAAAATCTAAAACACCACAGACACAGATATTAGTTTCTAGAATATGTCTGCAAAATTTCATGGACTTTGGTTGCTTAATATTCAAATGAAATTGGAACTACGATTGTATGAAACCAGTGACGGAGAGAGCCCTGTTAAGTGCGTGTATTGAATTGTTAATTCGAAGTTGTGGACATACGAGCAGATTACGACAATTCTTGTACAGGCTTGCATAACAGCTGTCAATCATCATGTTTCAAGCACACAATACATTTCAAGCAAAGTTTCTTAGAATGATCGCCCAACCCAACTTTTGTTTGACGTGCATCTTATAACGCTGACACATATTTTATCAGATTGTGTGGTTGATCTAATCAAATGCTTTCGTCAAAACCATTTTTTGATATTTCTTTTTTTTGATATCTTACTAAATTGCTCTTTTTTGAGTGATTATCGGAAAGTATTTTTTTAATAATTCAGTATCCGCGTACTTTACTACTTTGCAATCAGTATAGGTACATATACAATATTCTTATTATGTTTAAATAGGTATCTAAGTGAGTGACCTACCTATACTTACTTATAATCTAAGTTTTCTATTTTACTACTACTATAGCTATTATATCTGCAACGCTATGCTTCCACTAAAAACCGCAACATATTTGTTTTCCTTATATTAACATACATTCGTAGACCTAGTTCTCATAAAAGCCAAAGATCTCATCTATAACGATATTTATCGCGGTTTCACTTGTAATTTGCATCTGGTTAGGTTCATTACGTATATCTTTAGGAACGTTGTTTATTGACTATTAGTAGTATCGTGTTATCAAATATAGCATGAATCTTTGGCTTTTGATACAACTAGTTGAGTTACATTGATCTAGTCAACAGTTTAGTTAATTTCCATGACATCGTGGGCTTAAAGTTTACTTACTTAAGAGGGCTCTCTCCGTCACTCGTTTCCTACAATCGTAGTTCCAATTCATTTGAATATTAAGTAACCAAAGTCCATGAAATTTTGCAGATATATTCTAGAAACTAATATGTATATCTGTGGTTTTCCAGATTTCTGTTAAAATATTCGGTTTCAAAGTTACGCGGTCTTAAAAATTTTCATACAAATCTTTGAGCCCCTGTAATTTTAAAACTACATATTTTTAGAAAAATCTAAAACACCGCAGACACAGATATTAGTTTCTAGAATATGTCTGCAAAATTTCATGGACTTTGGTTGCTTAATATTCAAATGAAATTGGAACTACGATTGTATGAAGCGAAAGACGGAGAGAGCCCTGTTAAGGTATGCCACTCTTACTTACTACTAATTGTGTTCCTTGGATTTTTCATTATTATTTTCAAATACATCTTTATGCATTTCTTATTTCCATCCATTGGCAAGTTATTATCGGTTGACTGCGATCTTACCTGATGAATAAGACGTGGTATAATGAGTGAAATGATTATTTCCTACAAACTTACAAACTTCACCTCCTTATAATATAAGTATAGATATAATGTGTTTGTACTATCTTGTATTACACATTATAATATGAGATAAAAGTTTTCTCGGTTATTCTAAGATTAGTAAATACAAAATGGCGTCAAACATTAGCGAGCTTTCTTCGAGTTTCCACAATTAGCACTATCCGTGTTAATGCGACTCTGATTGCAGATAACACTTACCGATGAGAACGCAGTCCCATTTATTCTCACTACGAGATACTGTTACAATTTATATAAATGTTTAGCGTTTACTCTCTCACTTGCATTATCTTACTTCGAACACTTATTTGTTCATGAACACATTTTCTATTCTATATTTTACTTCAGTTCTAGGTCAACGGGGAGTACCCTATCCTATAGGTTTTCTTGACAGACACGACAGACAGACAGACAGTGACGTCCCTAAAACCCCTACAAATAGTAGTTCGAAATCATAGTTCGAAATTTATATCGTAAAACCTTCCGGAATCGAAAAGCTCTAACTTAAAACGTTAGATTACACCCAAAACGAGCTTGAAATGTATTTCAAGCAAGCTATTGCAGAATTTCGAATTATCAAGCAACGACAGCTAGTGAAAAGTTAAAAACAAAAACGGTGCATTAAGGTGCTATGGCGAGATTTACAATTAAATTAAAGCAACTGCTTGATCATTTAATATTTTTTTAAGTCATAAAAGCATACAAGTGTAAATTAAAAATATATAACACCCCCGACAAGTGAAGGTTACAGTAATAACTAGAAAAGAGCTGATAACTTTCAAACGGCCGAACCGATTTTCTTGGATTATAGCTAAGAACACTCTCGATCAACCCACCTTTCAAACAAAAAAAAAAAACTAAATTAAAATCGGTTCATTAGTTTAGGAGCTATGATGCCACAGACAGATACACAGATACACACGTCAAACTTATAACATCCCTCTTTTTAACCCCCGACCCAAAAAGAGGGGTGTTATAAGTTTGACGTGTGTATCTGTGTATCTGTGTGTCTGTGTATCTGTGTATCTGTGTATCTGTCTGTGGCATCGTAGCGCCTAAACGAATGAACCGATTTTAATTTAGTTTTTTTTGTTTGAAAGGTGGCTTGATCGAGAGTGTTCTTAGCTATAATCTAAAAAAATTGGTTCAGCCGTTTAAGAGTTATCAGCTCTTTTCTAGTTTTCTTGTAGAAAAGAAGGTTAGATAACCGTTAGGTTCATAATATTATGTCAATAGACAAATGTCAAGCTGTCAAGATGGACGTTGCCTAAATACATAATTATTTATTTGAAAATGATGTTTTGGAAAACTCAGATACTTTGAATCGTCGGGGGTGTTATAAATTTTTAATTTACACTTGTTGGGTCGGGGGTTAAAAATAAAGAAGATGTCAAACCACGCTGTCAGATATAAACAAGTTTTAAAAGTGCCATTCATGGAGATATAAAACCAATATAAAACACTGTAAAACAATCATCCAAGGTGCCATCAAAGAATATGTAATCACTACGTTCTCGGTGCCATTGCTCATAACACACGTGGTTGGTGGCACTACAAAATAACTTGCGAGAAAGAGATCATACATCTAACTCTATCATTCAAATGATCTAGCGCGATCCCACCGCTCATCCTTCTTCATGAGGACGCATGATGGAAAATTAAGGTAATGCGGTTGCACGATAAATGCACCCTGTAATACTCCTTATCTCTTGACAGAGCCAACGGTGCAATCAATCATGACTCTATGCATCATCACACTAATATTATAAAGGCGAAAGTTTGTATGTGTGTGTGTGTGTATGTTTGTTACTCTTTCACGCAATAACTACTAAATGGATTTGGCTGAAATTTGGAATGGAGATAGATAATATCCTGGATTAGCACATAGGCTACTTTTTATCCCGGAAAATTAAGAGTTCCTACGGGATTTTAAAAAACCGAAATCCACGCGGGCGAAGCCGCGGGCATCTTCTAGTACTTAGATAAAACTAGATGATTCCCAATTGCGTCCGCGTAGGTTTCTTGAAAATCCCGTAAAAACTCATTGATTTCCCGAGATAAAAAGTTGTCTATGTCAGTTTCCGGGATGTAAGCTACCTCTGTACCACATAGAAATCGGTTCAACGAATGGGCCTTTAAGAATCCCGTGGGAACTTTGGATTTTCCGGGATAAAAAGTAGCCTATGTCCTTCCCCGGGATGTAAGCTAACTCTGTACCAAATTTAATCACTTTGTTGGGCCCTGAAAGCTATCAGACAGACAGACAAACAGACACCCTTTCGCATTTATAATATTATGAATGGATAAAGTATAACTATTATTAGATAAGATTAGTTATTAGATAAAGTAAAACTGCAGAAGGATGTTAACGAATATTTTAGAAAGGCCATCACTATTCTACAGGTAGCCTGCTAGTCTCAAGTAACAAAAGATAAAGCACGCAAGAATTAAGAAGATAATACATCTACTTCTATCGCAGGCAAGATCTCTCACGATCAACCCTTCATAAGGACACACGACAGAAATTAAACTATAACACGACCAATGATAAATGTAACATGCATTGAGTAAAACGATATTGTGAATAGCGGTGATGCTAATTCAATAGCGTAATACCCCGTATCTCTCGATGTAGCCTGAGGTCGATCCGAGAGATAGTCTGATAGTCTTCGATTGTGCCGATATGGTTCTGCTCGTGATTTATTTTGGCCGCTCCCATATAAGTGCAGTGGATACAACAATGGATCGAGACTTGGGATTTACGACAGTCGATTTGGTAGCGATAAAAATAAAACCGAGCATATTAAAACAAAATTAGAAATCCAAGAGTGAAGCTCGCCCGACTTCATACCTAGGTACATTACACGTGTAGCTAAATAAAAGTTATTTTTTACTTTTTAGTGTTTGTGGTTTTCGAAGTCGGTTTTATTTTTCTTTTGAAAATTTTTTATTTCACAATTTTTAGTGGCCCACTGTACTATAATATGCTATGCCCAGTTAAAACCCTACTGTTTACTAAGCTATTACACTGATCGCGAGCAATTTGCTCCTATCTATTGAGGAGTTCTGTTCTCCATCTCCGAAGATATTCATCAGATCTTCACCAAATTTATATGGGACCATCTGCACAGTATACCCTTTCAAACAAAAAAAAAATTTCCAAATCGGTCCAGTGGTCTTTGAGTAATCGGGGAACATACATAAAAAAAAAAAAAAGATTCCGACGAATTGAGAACCTCCTCCTTTTTTGGAAGTCGGTTAAAAAGTTTTAGCCACGGTAATATTTTTAGCCGCGTTCAGTAAAGTATTGGATGAGCTGGCATACCTACATTCTTAGAACATTTGCGTGCTGGAGAGGTTAAAGAGGGTACATTTTTAGGGTTCCGTTACTCAAAAGGAAAAACGGAACCCTAATAGGATCACTTTGCTGTCTGTCTGTCTGTCTATCCATATGTCCGTTTGTTGTGTCTGTCAAGAAAACCTACAGGGTACTTCCTGTTCACCTAGAGTCATATTTGGCAGGTGGGTAGGTCTTATAGCACAAGTAATGAAAAAAATCCGAAAACCGTGAATTTGTTGGTTACCTACATCAATAAAAGAAATTCAATTTTCAAAGTAAGATAACTATACCTACCAAGTGGTGTATCATATGAAAGGGCTTTACCTGTACATTCTAAATCAGACTTTTATTTATTTTTATGCATGATAGTTTTTGATTTATCGTGCAAAATGTCGGAAAAAATACCTTAGTTCTGAGCCCTCGGTGCGCGAGTCTGACACGCACTTGGCCGGTTTTTAAATACAACATTCTATCGTCTTGTGGAACAATTTGCATTGCATTTTTGACGTTATGATATCAGTATCATATTCTCAGCTCTACAAAGATTATTTGGCAAAACGTCAACTATTTCTAATGTATCACTAACTAATTTGTCCCAGACTCTCACGAATGGAGTTATCCATCGATAGATTGTGAATAATATGTACATTTTTTTTAAATTCAAATATGTGATGATACAGTCTAAGATAAAAGCGAAATAACCTGAAATGGGTATAGCAGTTTTTACTAAACCCCTTTGGTCTCTAAGCTAAAACGCTTGGCGGTACGGCTTTGCCGGTGGGGTGGTAAATAAAATTTATATAATACACGATGAATTTATTTAATACCGCTTTATTAATGAAAGTGTTTTATTGCAGGTTGATCAACATCCTGGATGATCGGCATTTCAACGGCTCCTTTTAAACGTAAGTCGATAATTATAATCAAATCAAATAATTTGCTTTTTAACCCCCGACCCAAAAAGAGGGGTGTTATAAGTTTGACGTGTGTATCTGTGTATCTCTGTGTCTGTGTATCTGTGTATCTGTCTGTGGCATCGTAGCTCCTAAACTAACGAACCGATTTTAATTTAGTTTTTTTTGTTTGAAAGGTGGCTTGATCGAGAGTATTCTTAGCTATAATTCAAGAAAATCGGTTCAGCCGTTTGAAAGTTATCAGCTCTTTTCTAGTTACTGTAACCTTCACTTGTCGGGGGTGTTATAAATTTTTAATTTACACTTGTTAAATTGAAAATATTACGACCGAACTTAGTTAGCCTTATGTAATTACTGTACAAATCATGCCCGCGTAGAATAGTCTTGACATATAACAATTATAGTCATAAGGTGACCTACATGAAACGATCTTTGAATTTGAATTCAATATCGATACCAGGATTGATTCAATAAATTGGTGGCGCGAGACAAATAGAACCATTATTCAATTACCACTAGCTCGCGCCAGATACGATGGTCGTTTGACCGCTGAGCGCGGGCCACCCTCAATCAGTTTAACGAGCTTAATACGGAGAATATATTATCTTCGATGATAACAGAACTACATACAGACAGCGACTAAACTGGAAACACCCATCAAAATCCTCTCATTTTGCGTTGAGGGTACAATGAACTTAATATAGGTACTAACAAGGACACAGAATTTCTACTTGAATTTGCAAAGGAGTGGGATTTGATTCCAAACTTCCTCGTATTGTTCTAACAGTGAGCAAACTACTTTACTATAAGACCCAGCATCTGCAAAAGCAGATATGGACGGCCAGTTTTGTCTGATGGGAGGTTTCGGCCGTGGCTAGTTACCTACCACCAAACCGGCAAAGCCGTGCCGCCAAGCGATTTAGCGTTCCGGTACGATGCCGTCTAGAAACCGATCAGGGTTTAATGAAACTGTCATACTCCTTCCAAGTTAGCCCGCTTCCATCTGAGACTGCATCGTCACTTACCATCAGGTGAGATCGCAGTCACGGGCTAACTTGTATAAGAAATATTTAATGTACTTAATTTAAAAAACAGACCAATCAGATTTTATTTATAGATGACGTGAAAAACTATCACGCCAGCTCTCAAAAATCTGATCGGTCGACTGAACATTTCTGCTTCCCTCCGCTTAAGTGGAGACTGGCCTAATATGGAGTTTGGCCTAAAAGTCCTTTCCCCTGAAAATTTTAACAGAGTGGTCTAGTCAAAGTTATTCCATCGTAAATTGCATCATTACTTTCCGTGAATTAATTCTGTGAATTTTAAAAATAATATGATTTGTATGGTCTCTGCTATTTCCCAGATTTATCATTTAACATCAGATCTTTTCCCTACTAATCTTAAGAAGACATCGTAGTCAAACTCGTTACAGCATCATTACTTTGCATTCCATCAATTTTAAAAATAAAATACGACTGCTGTGGTCTTTGCTCTTTCCCAGATATAAAATGGGGTCTTAAAATTGCACGGTCAGGAACATAATAATGTATTTCTATGAAACGTTCGTATAATATATCCCCTAGGGGGATATTAGGATAGAAATTCGTGACACCCGGCCAGTGCTCGGCCCATTATGGAGCGAGGCCAATAGAACTGTCCGACCACTTATTAATGACTGCAAGACAATGATGCTAATGCTTGTGCTAATGCTATTAAATGGTCCAGGTTATTCGATGAACTTTGTTCACAGAGTAAGGATATGATATTACACACAGAGATTCGACGAAGCCGTATATATGTACTCTATAGATGGGGAAAAGTTAGTAATAGGGCTCTTGAAGTAATTGCCCTTCCCACGAAATGGACACGGGGCGGTCCGTCCGTTCTCAATGTGGCCCTCACTCCTCGGGTTGGTCGGCGTGCTGTGGTTCCGACGTGCCTCTAATGGTTTTTGGGGGCACGTAGTGACCCAGTGGTGAATCTGCTGAGACGGACATCCGCTGGCGGAGTAACGAGGTGTTTCCGGTCCCTTGTGCTCCGTCGTCAGCGGTGGGATGGAACTTCGTGAGGTTTTTAGTCGGTAGGAGTCCGACATAACCATGTGATCCCCCGTGGTCAGTGGTATATACTCACGAATTAAGGGCTCTTTCTGTTACATAAGCTCATGCAAATGACAAAGATAGACACTCAGTGGGCGTTAACTGTTTAGAGCTTGAACTTGAGCAGTGGGTGATTTATCGATTACCCGTACAGTCAAAATTAACGAAGACTTCGAAGGAGAAGAAGTAATAGGTGTCACAGTAAAACAACTCTTCAAATTACGCACGTGGAGTGTGGACTGATTGCGCATATCCGGTGTGAAAATACGTCAAAGCGTCTTTCGGAAAACACGTCTAAGATATTTATATGACGTAAATGATGTTATAAGCGCCATGTCATAGCTTCATCGTGATAATTATTATATACCTATTCACATATCACAAATTCGGTTTCACTAGTGCTGCAAATGTTCATAGGCGGGCGGTAATAATTTAACATCCGCTGACCCGCCTGCTCGATTGCTCGTTTTTTATATTTAAAAAAATATTTGTACGGCTCATCACATAGTAGAGTCGAGTTTCAAAAAAATCTATGCGTAGGTAAAATTGTTCTGACTGACTGACTGACTGAACTATAAATAGAATAGAATAGATTTTTATTTAAATAGACTTTTACAAGTGCTTTTGAACCGTCAAATAATTTACCACTGGTTCGGAATGCCGTTCCTACCGAGAAGAACCAGCAAGAAACTCGGGGGTTGCTCTTTCCCACTCTTCAATTTACAATAATATTCCATATAGCTAAATACAGCATACAGCTAACACGGCTGGGGTAAGAAACAGCGTGCCGCGTCGCGCAAAGGCACATTGAATAAAGACCCCGGATGGGTTCGAAACTAGTCGGGCATACAACACATATTTATTTTATTCGTTTATTACAAGGCCACACGACATAATGTGCTTTGGTGCAATTTTGCAATGCGCTGCCTAATTTTGCAACGGGACCCTAAAACATCAAACAATATAGAATCACGGCTGGTCCACAACTGACGTTACGTTGAATCTGATGTGGCAGTTATTGAATAATAATTGGCGCAGTCCACACGGATCGGACGTCACGATGGCGATGGTATCTCGGAGCGTGCCGCATCCATCAGCTCCACTGGCCGCTATCGCTGCTCGCATCGCACCAACGATAACCATTGTCTTACCGGCCCGATTATATCAGCGAAATTTGTGCTCGCCGTCGAGCGACGCGCCTACGAGACTGTTTAGACTGAGCGTCTCTTACCGATCTAGCAGTATGACTGTAGCGTGTGACAGCTTTTCAGACACGGGAGCTATGCTCTAATGCAAACCCAACCCAAGTTCGAACCCAAAGTATCTAAAAAACAGACGTTTCGGCTTCCGCAAAGATGCCACTGATTCGCCACAATTGGTTAGGTACATAACGCTCTTGTAAAAGTTTAGCTCCTATAACTGGTGCAGATCGGGCGTCACTACGGCTATGGTACTTCTGAGCGTGAAAAAAAATCAAGGAACTTTTTTTTTTCGAATGTATCATCCGCCATATTGAATTTGTTCATATAAAATATAGCAGGGTGACCATAATACCAAATCGATTGACACCTCATTCACCAAAATCGGCTCAGTAGTCTGAAATTGTGATTTTACCTGCCTGCTGAATAAATAGAAATAGAAAAATAAAAAAATACTGCGAAGTGAACGTTGCGTATAAAGAGTCCCACTTGATCTCAAATTCCCAGAAACATTGCCGACATAGACAGTACTCTGGTAGATGAAAAAATTGGGTATAGCGAATACTCCCTAGATTTCTTATTTGACCCTGTGGTCCAGTAGTTTGGCAAAGGAGAAAGTTTGGTACAGTAAAATCCTCTCGACGTTTCATCTCGACTCTCGTACCAAGCAATAACTATTGTCTTACCGGGCGATTGGGGCGATTATATCGGCGAAATTTGTGCTCGCCTCCACCGTTTGTGTTCCACCGCAAATGAGACGGTAATGGGCGACGCGACGGCACATAAAAGGCACGTTTTATGCGCCGTCTGCTTAACTTTTGCCTAGTCATTAATATTCCGTGGGAAAGTTTCTAGATGTTTTCGAATTGATCATTGATCGGGTTTGGAACAGATTTGGCTATCGGTGACAATATTCATGGTTCTTAAGAGGGGTCTCTCCGTCACTTGCTTCATACAAACGTAGTTCCAATTTCATTTGAATATTAAGCAACCAAAGTCCATGAAATGCAGACATATTCTAGAAACCAATATCTGTCTGGTTTTCCAGATTTCTGTTAAAATATTCGGTTTCAAAATTACGCGGTCTTAAAAATTTACATACAAATATTAGAGCCCCAGTAATTTTAAAACTACTTACATATTTTTAGAAAAATCTAAAAGACCACAGACACAGATATTAGTTTCTAGAATATGTCTGCAAAATTTCATGGACTTTGGTTGCTTAATATTCAAATGAAATTGGAACTACGATTGTATGAAGCGAGTGACGGAGAGAGCCCTGTTAATATTATAGTGAGGTTTCTGCTACAATAGCTTCAATAGGAAATCCCAATAGCTCAGCGGTCTAAAGCTATCCGAAAGGTTGGCAATTCAAATCCCACCAATTGCATTACTGTCCACCTATTCCAAATCCAAGCCACCGAGAAGTTTAAACGGTATACATATAATGCGTTGTAAAAATATAAACCAAATGGTATACATATAAACCATTACAACTCAAATATGTCTAATTAACCCCCGACCCAAAAAGAGGGGTGTTATAAGTTTAACGTGTGTATCTGTGTATCTGTCTGTGGCACCGTAGCGCCTAAACTAATGAACCGATTTTAATTTAGTTTTTTTTTGTTTGAAAGGTGGCTTGATCGAGAGTGTTCTTAGCTATAATTCAAGAAAATCGGTCAAGCCGTTTGATTTTCTGAAAAGCCGACAACTAATTTTTTTTTAATTACGACTTACATAAATACAAATTAATTCCAATTCCAAATATCACATTGATCCAATAGAAGGGAAAATACGGCAGCCGGTCTAAAATCTCACTCATTCAGACATCTGACGATGTGTAATCCAGTTAGTGCATCGTCGCACGCGCCGGCCATCAATTAGGCCCAATTAGCGGACGCCCGGCTTTGATCCGTCGACCGCCGACCCTTGTATCATCGGACCAGTTATTAATGTGATCAGTGTACGACAAATTGTGTTATGTAGGTCTGGATGTAACTTTTTCTAAACGACTGCCCAAAAAAGGAGAGTTCAGGGGCTATGTATAATGTCTTTATTACGCCATAAAGAACGGAAAAGATTTGGATGTATGGTTATCGTTAGAATTCATACATATCCCGAGTGACACTAGGTATAAATTTTTTGAAAAAAAATAAAATATGGCGGCTCTTTGGCGTTATTTCCAAACATTTTTTTGCAGGGAAGTAGTACGGTACGACTTATATGAATAAAAAATTAATTCCAATAGAGCTAATTCCTTAAACTGGACCCTTTCAAGTAAAGATTTTTATATAAACCTGTGAGGATGATACTGCCATTGGCGCAATTAAAATGCCATAAGCCTACGTTGTCGTATTAGTTTACAAATTGCGAAAAACCAAATTAAATTTGAATTTCGCGGGCAGGCCCGTCGCTTCCACCTTAATACGATGACGATCCCCTTCCGAGCTGATAAGTGTGCTATGACCTTAAAAATAGATTTGTTACTAATTCAGAATGCAAAATATTTTAATTTTGTCATTGCATTTTTACGATGGAACATACAACCCAACTAGGAAGTAAGAGGAAATCTGTTACAATCCTGACAATTTTTATTTTTTTTGGAAATTCTTAATAATTTATTTTTATTTTACTTATTTTGTAATTTTTGTTTGACGAGTAGAATAATAGAGCCTCGATAGCTCAACGGTTGAGAAGGACTGAACTCCGAAAGGTCGACGGTTCAAACCCCACTTGTGCACTATTGTCGTACCCACTCCTGGCACAAGCTTTACACTTAATTGGAGGGGAAAGGGTAGTATTAGTCATGATTAGCATGGCTAATATACTTAAAAAAAAATCTATGAATTAACCTGCAGTAAAAAAAATTCATAGGCAACTCCCATTTCAATAGTTCCTGGGGTCAAAGTTCTACATACTTCATTTTTATGTGTGAGCTTAAATAAAGACACTTTGCATATCGTTAAAAATTAATTCGATTTGCACAATCATCGAGTCATTAAAACAGTTTCTAGGAAGAGACGATCATTATCTGGCGACGAGCTACATAAAGTATAGACTTTATATTTCTTAATTGCTTATTGCACGATAGAGACACTATCGGACCACTATTTCCAACATAATAAGCATTATCATAACAATAACAAGCGAACTCGCGGCACCGTCCATGTCGGTTACGATAACCCACATAAGCCGGCTATACACGTGCCAACTGTCAACAAGCCCGCTTCCAAGCTAAAGACGATTTATATCTGGGCATGTTTTTAGATTCTATTAAAGTAGACGGTTGTAATATATAATAATATATAAGAAATAATATATTTCCAGACAACTGTTTCCAACATAAGGTGGAAGCGACGGGTCTGCCCGCGAAATTCAAATTTTACTTGGTTTTTCGCAATTTGTAAACTAATACGACAACGTAGGCTTATGGTATTTTAATTGCGACAGTGGCAGTATCATCCTCACAGGTTTATATAAAATCTTTACTTGAAAGAGTCCAGTTCAAGAAATTAACTATAACTCACAAATTAGTCGATCCTAGCTCGTAAACTCATAAACCCCAAGTCGGATGTGGATACACTCCTACCAGTAAATATATAGTAAAACTGGGCTGAGACAAATAGCGTAACCAATTCACAGCTGTTCAAATATTATAGCTGCTGAGTTGTACCTACTTTTAAATCCGTACTTACATACTTTATTATTATAAATCCGAATTACCTACGCAGTTTGCGTCAACTACACCCAATTAAACGAAATTAGTACAAATATTGAAAATAAAATGGTGGAGGATCTGAATCCTTTTCATCCCAGGAAAAGAAAGAATTTCCTACAGGATTTTAAAAATAAAGTATAATCTGATCCAAGTTTCTTGCTGGTTCTTCTCGGTAGGAGAGGCATTTCGAACCAGTGGTAGATGCTTTTGACGATTCAAAAGAACTTGTAAAAGTCTAATTGAATAAAAATATTTTGAATTTGAATTTTGTTGATCAGCTAAATGACTTCATACACACACACACACACACATACAGTAACACACGCTTATTTCTGTTATAATTTATAATTACTTTTATGTTAACTGTAATCATACTTGTATATTGTAAACCCATTTGGCCTTATTTTTATATAGTTTAAAATGTAAAATTATAATAATTGTACCGCTGTTGTTTAGAAATAAAGGAATAAAATAAAAAATAAAATACCCTACAGACGCTCAAACAAGTCAGCCGACTTCAGTTGGAGTTGCAAGTTGGCCTGTCGGTTATGATAACCTATGGACGATAGACCATTTCAAAGTACAGTCAGTCGATTCTCGCCTCCTAGCGCGTCAACTGCACTATGTGTGCTTTCTAAATAAAAGTTTTCATAAAGTTGTATTTTTCGTCTGTGGAGTGCTTGTGCTATTAATACTGGTGATACGTTGCGCATGTGTTGACGTAAGCGTTGGCAAAACAGGTGAATGCATCTTGTGCTTGGATGAAGGATTATATACTATCTCTATGATCTTGTGTTTATAGTTCTATGATATTATTGTTTGATGTATCTGTCTATCCGTTTGTTACCTTTTTAGTGTCTAACCGCTGAAACTATTTTTTCATTTTTATGGACGTCCGTTACACAAAAAATAATATTCTATTTCTTCTCCAGTACTTAGTTACTCGCCAATTTTTTCAAAAACAAAAATAGCGAGCAATCGAGCAAGCGGATCACTTGATAGTAAGTGATTACCGCCGCCCATGAATATTTGCAGAACCAGAGGAACCGCAATTGCCGGCCTTTCAGGAATTCGTTGGCCCGCGCCTTGAATGACCCCATGTTGTAATCTAATGGAAATACCGCAGGAAAGGAGTTGATTCCAAAGTTTGCATGTGCGTGGAAAAAAGGATCTGGCACAACGGGCGGCACAACTATTTATTCCCTTTTACCTATTACTTTACACAAATCTACTTTTATTAACCAACTTCCAAAAAAAGGAGGAGGTTCTCAATTCGTTGGTTTTTTTTTTATGTATGTTCCCCGATTACTCAAAGACTCCTGGACCGATTTGGAATTTTTTTTTTGTTTGAAAGGCTGTGCAGGTGGTCCCATATAAATTTGGTGAAGATCTGATGAATATCTTCGGAGATACAGAACAGAACTCCTCAATGGATAAGAGCAAATTGCTCGCGATCAGTGTAATAGCTTAGTAAACAGAAGGGTTTAACTGGGCAAAGCATATTATAGTACAGTGGGGCAACTAAAAATTGTGAAATAAAAATTTTCAAAAGAAAAATAAAACCGACTTCAAAACCACAAACACTAAAAAGTAAAAAATAACTTTTGTTTAGCTACACTTGTAATGTGCCTAGGTATGAAGTCGGGCGAGCTTCACTCTTGGATTTCTAATTTTGTTTTAATAAGCTCTTTTTACCCATTTATCCGTGTACGAGTTATAAAAAAACTCTAACTGGTTCCAGACGCTTTTCTATTGAAAATCTCTTGTCAACTTTTACCTTCTTCTGTAAGGATCTCTATATTATCTTCTTAACAATACAAAAAAAACAATTTTTTCGCAAAACCAAGGTTATGTTAACACTTAGTCAAACTTTTATCATAGAGCAACTTGTATGAGATGTTCCTATTTATCTCTTCATAAAATTACCGAAGATTCATCTTGAAGATAAACGAGCCGTCCTATTAGTCAATTGTTACGGTAATTTTATCAGAGTCAAATTGTCTATGAGATAAATTCCGTGTGTGATTGAATGGGATTTTTGTTGAGTTTGACTGAAATTGTTTGTTTTATACTGTCCGATAACGACGGATGACGGATATAAAAATACATTATAAAGTCTTTTTGAATGTGCGGTTAAATAAATCTACTACTGGTTTTGAATAAATAGCCTTTCCCATCGAGAAAAACTAGCTAGAAATTTTTCTTCGGTTTGTGAAGCGGTTGCTCTTTTCACTGATGATTCATTTTTCAGTCATAGAAACATTGTTACCACAGATATGAAGACTGCTCCGAAATCAATGATTGTTACCGTCGTACCCACTGAATAGATACATACATACATAGAACCTTATTTATTTATTCAGTGGTCACTGGTCGTATCGTACCGTGTTGTTTATCGTACGTATGCTTAGTGTTTTATCGTCACCCATATCGGCGACTGTAAAAATCACTTTCGTAAAGGCATCTTAGTGTTTAGGCAGGTACGATGCAAGTCATTAATCACCTCTTGTTTGTGCAAGGACGTGGGACGGCATTTAGGTTATACTTAACTCTTTTGAATGCTGTACGCTTAGTATAAGATTTTAAATCTCACCAACGTTGAAAGTCAAATACTTTCAACGTTGGTGAGACTTTAGCGTTAAAATAAAATGACCCTTAACTGCCTTTTTTTAACCCCCGACCCAAAAAGAGGGGTGTTTAAGTTTGACGTGTGTAACTGTGTATCTGTGGCATCGTAGTTCCTAAACTAATGAACCGATATTAATTTAGTTTTTTTTGTTTGAAAGGTGGCTTGATCGAGAGTGTTCTTAGCTATAATCCAAGAAAATCGGTTCAGCGGTTTGAAAGTTATCAGCTCTTTTCTAGTTACTGTAACCTTCACTTGTCGGGGGTGTTATAAATTTTTAATTCACACTTGTTAATGCTCAAGTTTGTACATATATTTACAGCCAGCGCTCCAAGCGGAAACGTTGCGAAATTAAAATCATTAGTACTGAATTTTTGACTTTAAATCGAGAATGTTTATGTCTATTTTACTTTGACGTTATTTTTTTTCGTCTCTCGAATACTATCAAAATTGGTGAGAAGTGAATCTTATACTAAGCGCGCTGACTGGAGTGATCTTGAAGTGCCTCGCTCGCTTGGAGGCTTGCTTAACAATGTATTTGTAATACTGTTCATTAATGTTCATTAACAAGGCTTAGTTTTGTCAATAGGCTTTAATTTTTTTTAGGGTTCCGTATCTCAAAAAGAAACCCTTATAGGGTCACTTCGTTGTCTGTTTGTCAGTCTTGTCTGCCAAGAACAACCTACTTTCCGGTAACAGTATTCTAGGTCAGGTAACTTCTGGAAACTTCTCAACGAGATTTAAACTGAAAATAAAACCCATGATCGAGAGTGTTCTTAGCTATAATCGAAGAAAATCGGTTCAACCGTTTCAAAGTTATCAGCTCTTTTCTGGTTTTCTTATAGAGGTTTTTGTGTCGGGGGTTTTTAAATTTTGAGTTATTATTTATTTAAATAAATATAACAATATTATCTAACAAGTGTAAATTAAAAATTTATAACACCCCCGACAAGTGAAGGTTACAGTAACTAGAAAAGAGCTCATAACTTTCAAAAGGCTGAACCGATTCTTTTGGATTATAGCTTTCTCGATCAAGACACCTTTCAAACAAAAAAAAAAAAACTAAATTAAAATCGGTTCATTAGTTTAGGAGCTACGATGCCACAGACAGATACACACGTCAAACTTATAACACCCCTCTTTTTGGGTCGGGGGTTAATAACAAAGTAAATCACGTTAAACGAGTATTGCAACTTGTGCCACTTAATTTATGGATGTCACTAGACGCTCTGTAAAGAACAATAATATATTATGAATAATTATTCAAAAAGCAGTGGAAAAAATGCTTCGATTGGCGTCGCACGAAGCCGAACACAATAGTCACGTAATGTATTCAGAATGCCGGCGGGTCACCGGCATGTCACACTGTATTTTCATGTATTTTACACCGATGCCGATGTTGGTGTACATTTGCATATGCTATGCCCGCGGCGCCGGGAATTCTAACAAAAACAAGAGACCTTGTAAAGGCATGAAAAATCCTTATTTGCTCGTGCTGTAAACAATACATTGTTTAACTTCTATGGCGTTAACATTTAACATACTTGACTGTCAAGACTGTGCCTTAATAACGCCGTTATCTTGCAAAGTAACAGTCTCTCGCATAACTCGACAATCGACTTGACAGAACCAAATAGATTCTCTTAAAAATAAAGTCCTGAAGTAGAATGTGTCTAAACAACGCTGTTTTCTTGCAAAGTGACAGTCCCGAATCCGAACTCAGAACCCGAAGTGACAGAAACAAATAGAATCTCTTCAAAAAGTTTCTAAAGTAGTTTGGCTAAAATACTTCAGGACCTTTCTTTTTCTTAGTAGCTTTAGCTCCTGGTCTCGTAGCTTCCATCCTACCTGCAAAGCGTCCAGTTTAAGAAGTTAGTTCTAGTATCGACTATAACTCACAAACTAGTCGATACTAGAACTAACTTCTTAAACTGGACCCTTTCAAGTAAAGATTTTTATATAAACCTGTGAGGATGATACTGCCATTGCCGCAATTAAAGTGCCATAAGCCTACCTTGACGTATTAGTTTACAAATTGCGAAAAACCAAGTAAAATTTGAATTTCGCGGGCAGGCCCGTCGCTTGCCCCTTAAACTTATTTCATTAAATGCAGAAGCAGACCCAGGAATAACAGAAGATAGAAAAAATTCAAAAACTATAGCCCGACTTTGGAAGCTTTTTTCTCTATGTAATTTTTTCCACTTGTTCCAGACTCAGCATGGTGGTGGTGCTGAACGGAGTTCTCGTGGACGAGTGCCCCACGTCCGTGAGAGCGCTCCTGGCTGCACACCCTGGGTACAGAGACGCTGCAGCACAGTTGCTGGCTGCAGCCGCTAGAGTTGTCGGCCCTGCTGGTCTTCTATACGTCGCGCAGAGGGAACTAGCTGCTGTTGTTCCTCATGACAGTAAGTACTGTGACGATAACCTTCCTGACGCTGTGGTGAGCGCTGTCTTAAATAAATGAGAGGTAGTAGATAGGCACTGGCTTTAATTGCTGGCAGGAGCAATTAGGATAGTATGAGTTCTAAATTGGCTCAAGTCTGGTCTGGTGGGATACTTTGGCTGTGTCTGCTACCCACCCCACTGGCATAGCCGTGCCGTCAAGTAGTTTAGCATTCTAGGACTATGCCGCGTAGACACCGATTATGGGTTTGAGTTTAGTATACCTAATAATTGTCATACCCCTACTAGGTTAGCCCGCTACCATCTTAGACTGCATCATTACCATTAAGATGGCAGTCAAAGGGTAACTTGTCATCAAATTAGAAACCTAGATCATTTTACAATGGCTAAAGCTAGAAAAAGTGGGCATATCAGCATATCTAGCAGAAATCCGGAAACTCTGATAAGCTCGAGAAGCTTCAGAGGCTGAAGAAGGTTGTGTTGTACAGACGTGGTACATTGATTAAGTGAAGAGGGACATGAGGATTTTGGGAATCCACAGTTTGACACATGATTTAATGAGGACAGTTATGTTTGATGACAAAATTGCTAATTAGGTACATTGCAAAATTTGTTGGTTAATTTATAGTATTTATCGTCGTATTTAGGACAGTAAAAAGGACACTTGAAAATACGCCGTGAAAACAATTATTCAGTAAAATAATGGATTTTATTTGTTTTCAGAGAACGTCAGTATCATCGGGTCGGATGACGCCACATCATGTATTATAGTCGTTGTCAGACATTCAGGTAATTTATGATGAAAATATATTTCTAATGTACCTACTTATGGAGAAAACCTTTCTTAGTTTTAATGATGTATTTTTCAATGTACCTAGGTACCTACTATCAATAATAATTAATGGGTAATAAACGCTATGATGCATATTTCATATAGAAATTATTGGATAAAATTGGTCACTGTTGATTTTCCTTAATTTTAGGCTACATGGAAATTATTTAAGCTTTTGATAGTGCCTATCACAAAATACGTTATCATTTTCGTGAAATTCACTATAGGCTTCACACTTTTATAACTAATGACCAAAATAATTCAAAATTATTAGATTTCTCAGATTTTACATTTTATTATGTTAGAATAAGGAGAAGGCTAATCACGTAAACGTTTTCATAAGTATTCCTTTTTTATGGTTCTGTACCCGAAGTGTGTCAACGCGCAACGGGACCTTTATAACAACGCCTCTGCTGTCCGTCCGCCTGTCTGTCAGCGGACTGTAGAGAGTTAGGGACAGGTAGAGAGTTGAGACTGTGTGTATTATTATTGCCGCTATAAACTACAAATGATAAAAATTTCAAAATGTCCGCTTTTGTAAATTAAAAAATAAATAAAAAGTATGTACGCTGATACGAAACTCTTCGTGTGCGACTTTTTTTTTTACGTTTGATTACCTACGGAATACCAAAATGTACTTATAAAATGTCTCTTACCATTCCAGGGTCTGGAGCAGTAGCACTCGCCCACTTAGATGGGTCCGGAACGGCGGAAGCAGCGTCCGCTATGGTGGCGCGGGTCCAACAGCTAGCAGTGGGCTACCCTGAGGGTCGACTGGAACTGCAACTGGTTGGCGGATTCACAGACCCCCACCGGTACTCTGACGAGCTGTTCTCTAATATTATGTGTGAGTATTATAAATATGTGGCGGTCACCAGTGGCAAAAAGAGGGCGCTTCTCACTCATACAAAGACATCGATCCTCAGACCTCGATACGAACCAAAGCCGTATGTCACTCGCAACGCTTTCGCTGGATGGCAGCACGAGTATCTTAAAGCTGAAGTGCAAGTAGAACACGCAGATCTAAATCGCACTAACGGAGCGTTTAGGAATCTGCACAATATACAGGGTGTCCAAAAAGTCGTGGATCAAACGCAATAGGGAGATAGAGGAGGTCATTTCCAACAAAAAAGTTTTCTACATCATGGCCATATTTAAGTTGCCCTAAAAGTTATGAATATTTTTTTTTTTTTTTTTTTTTAACAAAATAAAACAAAAATGCAACACTCTTATAAGTACATTTTTATTAGTTTGGTTGTAAATTACTTACGTGAGTAAAACTTACAAGTGTAATCGCGGCCTTAGGTACTACTCCAATCTAAAGTCTGAACGTCATTTCGCTAATAATTCACAACACCCATTTGGCATGGTGACAGATGAGTCAGGTCAAATGACCTTCGTGTCTCTTGTATTTCGAGACGTTCAATATCCGATAGCGTCTAGCACGTTACAGTTTACGCGTTATCTGTTTAGGGGTAGTAAAATATCTCACGCAGATTACAACGTCTCGGCATAACCTCCGTAGAATCAGAAAAACGCCCAGCCCAAACCTTTACCCTGTAGGTTAAGGACTACTTGAGGATTGAAACCACTAAAATGGATATACTAGCAAACTTTAGCAGAAGTCAGTGATTTAAACTCAAATCAATTAATGTGCTCGAATGTTCAATGGTTCAAATAGAATATCTATAGATATATGATAGACGTACAATAGAAATGTCAAAACCGTTACGTGGACTTCGTCTGTGATGGCGTTTGCTGGCGCGCGTGCTGTGCTTGTTTGGAGTGTTTTTTTTTTTTTTGTTAAGAGTGGCTGGTTTTTATGTTAGTTGGTGTTTTTTGGTGGTGGAACTGACTGGGAAGCGCTCTAAAGGGGCGCCGCGCGTATGTCGGCGGGCGCCGGCGCAGACGGAGTCCATACTTGTATAAATTCAATAACTTGAAAATATCACAAACTTGACATTGGCTAATCAGAGTAAAGCCAGATTTAAAGAAAAAAAAACCGTTACGTGTAGCATGACTATTATTAGAGCATACTCTTTGGCTTGATGATAAACCACCTTTGGGACGATTCTACTATCTATGGTAAGAACGAACGAGTATGCGTAGAGCAGTGCCAAAATCGATTAATATCGATAAATAATCGATATCACAATAATACATTTCTATGGCGCTTGCCAATTCGATAGCAGCTATTTATACCAGACGCAAACTGTCTGGATATTTGCAAAAATATTGACAAGTAGAATTTAGTTTGAAGAATCACTCGGATGATATTAAAGTCAGACGGACGAGTAACAGACTCTTAGTATGAGTAAACACATCGATGTCTAAACGAACGTAGTTATTGTAGACGCGTGTATTCAACACTATCTATTTTAATATCAAGAAGGCTATTTTTGGGGCGCGGTAGATGTATAGACGAGTTTGAGCCATAAAACGGGGGTGTACGGTCCATTCTACTTTGTCGTTATAGTTATTCGATACTCGAAATCTATGACCGTTTTCGAGAGGTATAGTCATTCTAACCTTGCAGGTAGGTATTGTCAGAGCGCCAAATAGGTGTCGCACATATTAGCAGAATGAAGCGTGGGTGTGTATTGTTAGGTATGTATTTCAATTAGTGCGTTAATATAATTCGTCTTTTGCTTGTTTAGAGTCGTAATTGATGACGTATGGTCAAGTCTATGTTTTGTTCCTCATTTGGTTTTTTAGAAGTTTTAATTTTGCATACTTACTATATTAATTTATCCTACGAGTAAAAGTTGCTATATCTTAAAATTAATAGGTATGCAATTACTGGAGTAGGGTAAATACCCATTTATTAGGCTGATGGATACCTACGTCCTCATAACTCATGAGCCAGAATTTCTGTCAAGATATTTTAAGTTTCCTTTGTTATGATTGATTTATTTTTTAATTCCCTAATCTAACTCTATTTTCTCTATTCATTCCAGTATCATTCCATCGTCTGTCAGAAGAGATAGATTTAACCCTCGCATGCTGTTGCGAATTAAACACGGCTTTAGGTGGGGGGTCGCCTGCACCCCTTGTCACTGGCGTTGGTGTGGACATCCGTGCTGGGGATCTCTTTCCGGCGACTTTCCCTGATAAGGGGCCTGAACTACCCTTACGTGGGGCCAGGAATATCACTGGTGGACCAAATTCTGCACAAGTAAGTGGCTACTAGAGACGTATCGCTTTTCATGGATAAAATACCGGTATAGAGCAGTGTCATAGTCAACAAAAAAACCTTTCAAAGTAAATCAATTCAAGTAGTACTTACCTTCTTAAATTTAATTTGTAAATGTACATTAAAATAACTCCGTATCAAGAATTATGATATTCGAAAAAATATTTGAGTTTCCAGTCTACCACACCAGTGTAAAAGTAAAATTATTGTAGGTACTTAGTCAATATTTTCTATGGGTTTCAGGTTTTAGACATTTACGACAACGGCGTTGGCATGCTACGCATTGGACCATTCACGTATGAACCGTTGAGAGGTGTAGACTTGTGGCTCGACCAATCTGACGACTTCATCCTTCAGCACCTCAGCACTACACCGGCTGTTGAGGCGCCGCATTTCGTCCATCACGTAAGTATTCAGGCCCCCAACGAGGCTCCCATGTATTGAGAGCTATCGATATTTAAATGGGTAATTTTAATCAAATTGTCTGCTAAATAAATTGACAAGTAAACATTAAGGATATTCACAAATTATATGAACTACTGAAAGGTGTGGACTGGTGGTTCGACAAAGCCTACGACTTCTATATTCCATGCCTCAGCTAGCAGCTGTTGAAGCCTCACAAATACAAGAGCTTGAACAAGGCCCCCAAGTTTTAGGGGCCATTCCTGTATTGTCCTATTTTAGGGTCATAAAATTTGACTATTGTGAAATTGATATAAATTAATTTTTTTTTTGAAATTATCCAGTTTATGACATAAGTTCGTTTCCTTCCAGATTCGTGTGACCCTAAAGTTCATCCAACAGCATCCGTTCCCAGCTGTAACAGTGTTTCCGGACAACCGGCCGCATTACTACCGTCGCGATGAACAGACCGGCTGCTGGGTGCCCGTGCGGTTCTAGACGTTGAACTAGATCAGTGGCGTGAAAGACAGAGGCTGCTTTCCCTAAGTAGCTCATTACTTACTTTTCATTATGAGTAAATGGGTTCCTAACCAACTAATGGCTACCTTGGGTTCAAAGCCCTATGCGCGCCACTGCATTAGATATTAACTTAATGACAGGAGTTCCGACTGTGATGGACCAGACGGATAGATTGCACCATCTACAAAGTCGAAACAACAACCTCCAATGTACTACCACAAGATGGGTCATTCAGAACAAAGTTTTTTTTTTTTGCAACCAATTCAGCACCAGTAGCAAAATTTCTCATCATATTTTTTTCTGTTATGGCACAACTTATTTCAGATTTCTTACTTTTAGCAACGATCAAAGACAATCAAGCAGCCTATTTTTATTTTAGCTTATAGTGATGTTTATTGAATAATGAATAATATTCGATTATAATATTGGCTGTCACTGACATCCCAGTGTCTACTGACAAAATATAATTTTGTTACAAAAACTTCATTTAGGACGAATTTATGTTATCGTGTTTGATAATAACAGTGATTTTTTTTAGATAAATAATATTATTGTTTTAGCTCTATACTGTACCACAATTTAGATTGAAAATGTTGTAATAATTTACATTCCATTGTGATATGGTAAGGTTTTGTTAATGATAATACAAGATACTATTTATGAATTCATTATTAAATTGTTTGTTTGTGGAATAAATATTGTAATGGGTTGAATTAAAATCTGAAAAATAAAGATTGATTTCAATACAATTAAGAGATAGATTTGTTTATATTTTTTAGGACAATGATCTGTTTGGATTTATTTATTGGACTCTTTGATTATTATTATTATTATTACCTATTATTCTTTGACCCTGTGTTTGAAATGTAAAACATGTTTTGTTTTTATTTTCATAATTTACCTGCATACCAACATTTTATAAATTGGATTATTATAGAAAATACGTATTTTTGTTGTTTGATTCAAAGCTGATTTAAGCTACTATAAACTATTAAGTTGAATTTCTTAAAAAGTCATCTGAAATTGTTATGTGATTGGCAAAAAACACTGTTCCTTTGTAAGTTTTTCGTTATGTGCGTAATTAAGCCTCTATCGCCCTAGAATACGACAGTTACTGACTTGGTCTGTAAATATGCATGTAGAAAGTTAGTACAGTTTAAGAACTAATATGATTGTATATTTTGACATATTATCAACTCAGATTTCTTTTTTATTAAACTTAATTGTCATGTATTAGAATAATAGGTCTATTGTTGTACATTCCGTACATACATTTTCTTTTAAAACACTTTTTAAAATATCAATAATTTAAAGTTAAGACTTATAGACTTCACTATTATGTTAATTGTGCTTCCCATAGGATGATTTGTTGATTGAGTTAATAAGTTTATCTTTTTTTTGTAAGTAACGCAAATATCAACGTTTGTTACGTTCCTGTATGTATGTGTGAAAATGGACAGTATAATGTTTAGTTTATTTTGGGGAATAGAATATTATGATACCTACTGTAAATATAATAGTGATTGATTTAGAAACGTAATTATTAGATAGTGACGTTATTAGTTATTGTTTTGTGTAATATATAATGAATATTATATTGAAAGTTTAATACTGGTTCCGTGTTTTATTTACCCTTAACCAATAAAGCGATAACAATATTTTCAACAAGTTATAGATCTTAGCTATCTCTACGTTACTTTGGACGCATAAATAATATGGATATCTATACCTAATAATTGAACAGCTAAGTTACAATTATTATTAAAACATAATAAGTTCTTGTATTTCAGTCTCTTGGCCAAAGTGGTGGACTATGGACAAACCTTTCTTATTCTGAGAGGAGACCCATATTGTACAGCACATTGTGTAGCACATACAATGGCGATGGGTTGATTATGATGATAAATTGTTTTTGAATAATACAGACTAGCAGCTGATGATTTTCTAATAAGTATAGGAAACAAAAGAAACGTCAATATAATCATATTATTATCTAAAAACCTCAATAATACCTACATATTCTTCGTTTATAATAAGACATGATTTGAAATAAAATAAAGATAATAATTATGGTAGGTAGGTAGTTAGTAGTTACCTAAATAAAATTATGATGGTATGATTTACGGATTTACTGTAAACACCGTAAACGATTCTCATGAAAGTTGCTACTTAGCTTGAAACAACTAGTACCAGCAAAGGCTAGCAAAAAATGTGGTTTTGAATGAAACACAATTAAACCTACCGGCATCCCGATGCCCAATTCAATCTCCGCCCGGTAGGAATACTTACTTCTTACAGAATCTGTAAGTAGTAAGTAATGTGGTTTGCCTTTATCTTCGTAGTTATATGCTCCCAAGTCCCATGTTACGAATAAATAAGTACCTAGGTAGTAAAAACGGAATAAGTAAATCAATATTCCATAATATTAATCTATATTATTCAAATAAGTAAATCAATATTCCATAATCGATATTATTCAAATAGGTAAGTATCGATATTTTTGGGCATCCCTAAATTCCATAAATAATTTACAACACCCACAGACAACGATATATTTTAATCTGTGGCAGTTTTGAACCTTGACTTTTGCTTGTCTTTTTTGCTTTTTGACAGCTGACTTTTTTGTTGACTGAGTTGTGAATTGAGAAGATTAATTTGTTTTCGTCTTTTTGCGTTTATTTTTGAAGTCAGGTACTTCTTATTTCTAAGATTCTACAAGTGCTAAACTGGTAACTAGAAGGAAAATGGAAAAGCCAACTGTTACGGATCAACCTCCTCCATACTACGCAACCGTACCACCAGGTAAATTCCTTTTAACAATAATAATACCTACTTGTATTGAAAAACTTCTGATTCATACGAGCATTATTCGAGATAAGGTTTCACAGTATACAATTGTAATTTACGATGTAGAACAAAAATAATAGGTATATTACTGTGCAAGGTTAAAAACACAATTAGAATTTTTGCTTTTTACTTTTCTTGTATGAATCAAACTATGAAACCAATTAGCGTTACCTATCCTTAATTACGAATTAGTAATTTGTTTATTCGTCACAAAGCTTGGACAGTATTTATTTCCTATAGATTTATTACCTGCTTTATGCATGATGAAATTACAGGAAAAATAAAACAAAGTAAAATGACTCCAATATCAATTTAACCTCAACAGATTGATATATTGATTTATATTTTTTCAGAACAATCTTTTTATAGGAAGACTTACAAGTAGTGTATTGAGGGCAAAGTGAAGAAAGATGATATAGATTATAGATATATATAAAAAATTGGTAGGTTTAAAAAAGTGCTATATTTTTTGCTCTGGGAACAGTGTGAGAAAGATATTATCACTAATTTTAAACCTATTAACTTAGTACTTAAAGAGATTTGTGTACAAGTGAACTGGCCTTGAAGAAATCAGAACACAGTTCTGTATTTTTATGCTTTTCATGCCTGTAGAATTAATAGAGAAGCATTTTTTGAAAAAGATACAGTAGAAGCTGTTTGTCATGACTATGTCTGTGCCCATACAGAATTTTAGGGTGTATGAAGGGTTTCATACCATTATACGAGTAACCACAAAGTTGTGGTTTTTGGAATTTACCCTATACTTGTGCAGGTGCTATAAGACATTGCTACCTACTAACTTTGAAGATTACTAGATCAACAGAAAGTACCTATAGGTTTGACTCCCTTGAAGGGTCTTGACAGACATGAAATGAAGGCAACAAGCAGACAATGTAGTGATCCTATAAGGGTTCCTATTTGACCCCCGACCCAAAAAGAGGGGTGTTATAAGTTTGACGTGTGTATCTGTGTATCTGTGTGTCTGTGTATCTGTCTGTAGCATCGTAGCGCCTAAACGAATGAACCGATTTTAATTTAGTTTTTTTTGTTTGAAAGGTAGCTTGATCGAGAGTGTTCTTAGCTATAATGCAAAAAAATTGGTTCAGCCGTTTAAGAGTTATCAGCTCTTTTCTAGTTTTCTTGTAGAAAAGAAGGTTAGATAACCGTTAGGTTCATAATATTATGTCAATTGACAAATGTCAAGCTGTCAAGATGGACGTTGTCTAGATACATAATTATTTATTTGAAAATGATGTTTTGGAAAACTCAGATACTTTGGATCGTAGGTGCGGAATAGTCCAAGAAAATCGGTTCAGCCGTTTGAAAGTTATCAGGTATTTTGGGTCTTTTCCAGTTACTGTGACCTTCACTTGTCAGGGGTGTTATAAATTTTTAATTTACACTTGTTCCTCTAGAGTCTAGAGATACAGCACATAGAGACATAATGCCTCTTGTAATCCACTCCGTAATTGTGGATTGCACTTTGTGACTTCCTGTTGACCTATAATCATGAAATTTGGCAGGCAGATAAAACAAGTTAAGGAAAAAATCTGAAAACTGTGAATTTGTGGTTACATGACAAAAAACAAATTAAAATGTGTTTATGAACAAATAATTAGTATTTTCAATATTCAAAGTGGGATATCATATAAAAGGGCTTTACTTGTACTTTCTAAAACAGATTTTTATTTATTTTTATGCATAATAGTTTTTGATTTATTGGGCAAAATGTCGAAAATTTCATTGAAATTATTATAATACAAATGTTAGTCATGCTATATAATATATCAAAGTTTGATAATGCCAGAATATCTTTGTTAAGCTATGACTCATGAACAGAGCCATGTAATCCATACCTAATATTTTTTTAATCTATTTAACATAAATATTCAAAGATAGTATGAGATAATATAGTATTGAATTCTGTACATGAGATACATCATTATTATTCAAAATCCTTAAGATGATGCAAAGGCTGTTTTAGATCAGAGTAACAATATGCAAATATGTATAATGTATATGTTAATATGTCGCGAAATAGTAAATCCTACATCTTAACTTGCTATTGCTGAATTGTTCAAAAGAAATTTAATTTCAGTAGAGATTATACTAGAGACTTCATAAGATTCTTGTGATTAAATTAGTTTGATCTCCACTTAAGTTTTCGAATTCTGAACAACTCGGCATAATATAATTATAACCAGTATAACTATATTATATTATCTGCATATAGATTATAACCACCCAAAAATGCCGCTATAATAATTTTCGCCATTCTCAAATTTCAGGTCAACAGCAGCAGCCTCAGCCTCAGGCATATCCTCAGCCAAGCGCGTATCCTCAACCAAACCCACAACCGGCGCCAGGGGCATTCCCACCCCCTCCACCAGGATACACCCCATACGGTACACCACAAGACCCTACGGCAGCTTTTGTCCCCAACTATGGGGCAACACATACAAATATTATCATTCCACCACCTATTATAGCAGTTGGAGCTTGCCCCGCTTGCCGAGTTGGTATCCTCGAAGACGACTTCACATGCCTTGGTATTCTATGCGCTATCCTCTTCTTCCCCTTAGGCATTTTGTGCTGTCTCGCTCTTAAAAATAGGAGATGCTCAAACTGCGGGGCTATGTTTGGATAGAACTGGCTTGGTGTACTTATGGCTCCATACTTGATCAAGGATTTAAGCAATCTGGTTTTACCGTCCAAGTTTTTTATGTTTTGTTGTATGGTAAGAATGAATACTAGAATATTCTGGCAGAACAGTAGCTGTATTGCTTGACTGATAAAGCTAGTGGGTAGGGTATGGGTTGTGGGAGGGTGACAGTGATGTTGAATTAATTGATTTTTACTTCAACTGTCAGTCTCCCGCAACTTGCCCTGTACATCATGAGCCATCTCAGTGAAATGCAATCCCAAATATTTGATTACAGACAAATCAATAGGTGTCTTTTTTTAAAAGCTTCGTAAAATTAAAAAATAATGATTCATATTAACTAATTAGAGTTTGGGATTTATGTCAATTTATAGTACTTATATTTATATTTATAGTCTACAAAAGATTAATGTAATAACATGAAATATGTTAATTACTGTAACAAATTAATAATAAAAGAACATAATAGTAATTAGATTTTAAATACTAAGCTATGATTAGTAAAAAAATTATGCAGATCTATCAACAAAACTTTAAAACTGACACTGATTAGGTATATTATTATGATCTATAGATCTATAGAACAAACTTTTACTTTGCTTAAACTTATGACACTATTGAAACGAGACAGCTTTAATATTGCTGACAAATATGGTCTCGTTTTAACTGAAACAGCAAAGTCAAAGAATGCTCTTTAAATCTAAGCCTAAGTTATGTTTGCATTTAATTACTATTGATTAATAATTATGCTGTATGGAGCCTTATTGGTGCCAACTCTAATATACAACAAACTAAACTAAATGAACAGTTGAGTAACAATAACAATGTCTATAGTAAGCAATATAAATAAATCAAAGATTGAAAATATTTCAAATTATTTTTGTAACACACAGTACAAATACATTAATTGTAATACACTTAAGCAATAAACTTTGTTGCGGTAAATCTGTATATTGAAACTCTAACTTTAGGACTGAAGTTTAAGTTTTTTAAAAGTGTTCATGTTATGTAAAAAAATTAATAATTTGGTTTATTTAAATTCCAAGCTAAGCTAACAGACTAAATGACTAGACTAATTTAGCTGTCCTTTTCTGCGAAGGAGGTACTAAAAGTCATGGTAGTTTAGTTTACAACTTGACTACTGAGCATTACAGTCAATTAGAACTTTGGTGTAAAAAAAATTGAAAAAAATTGACTAATTGAATGCTTGATTCGAAATTAATGTACATTTTTGTACGAAATATTATATACCTTCTACATGTATGTGTAGATGATTATTATATTATATTATGCGTTTATGTTATGGATATTATTATAAAATGCTCTTTTGTAGCTCAAATGAGCCATTAAAAATAAAATTTTACTGTAATTTACAATTTTGTTTGGAGTTTTATTCATATTATTATTATTCCATAATAGGATTATAGAATATTAATTATTATTCATTATCACTGTCCACTGTTAGACGTCCACTGATGGACATAGGTCTCTTGTAGGGACTTGTAGGGTATTAATTATTGTGGGGCTATTAAACGGGCGGTATAAAATTGCATTTTGTCGTATTATTGCAGAGTAGTCAAGCAATGATAAAACTTTAATTTTGTTCACTGATTAACTTAAAAAAAAAATGTAGCCCGTTTATTAGCATTTTAGGGTAGATACTAAGCATATTGATGTTTATCCTTTTTTTGTTTTATTAATTATTATTCCTCCCTGTTCATAATACTGAATTGTTTTTAAAGAAAGAATATAGGGTACAACATTACTTGGTACTACAAAAAATAAACAATGTGCTCTAAAAATACTATACATTATAATAATACTAAACGCTACTTTGCTGCAGAATTCGATATGACAAATCCTGGAGTGATTCATTTTTGTTTGGCATGGTCTAAGGCTAAGATCTACAGAGTGTACTTTGACTTTGAAGACTTTACTTAGGCTCAAGCCAATAGAACGTACTTTGATTTAACTCTGACTCAATACACAGTTAAAACAAGACAAAAATATTTGACTGACATAAATCTGTCGCGTTATAAGTGTAAAATCTAGTTGTAGTTCTGAGTCTTAAGTCGTAGTAAAGTCTGAGCAAAGTCAATGTATGCTCTACAGGTAAAGTTCAAGCGAAGCTTGAAAAAATTTAGGTTTGTGCTATAAATCTGTGCTCGGGTAGTGTGCGGGGCGTCCCCCCGCTTCATACCCCGATTGCCATCTCGGCCTGTCGCGTACTATATGTTCCATAGCAGGTCTATGGAACATATAGTACGCTTAATTTATGTACATACAACATTTTATCGCCATTGTTATATATTTGTGCCACACAGAATTATTGTGCCATAACACTATTTAACAAAAGGCACAGATGATACAAATAAATACTGATTTCACTAACCACTTAGAAACTTCCAATATCTTTTTTTTATATATAATATAAATGATTTTAAAATGTTGGATGAGAGGACAGCACTATTATTATGTACCCAACGGTTGTAATTTTGTTTTTAACCGATTTCAAAAAAGGAGAAAGTTCTCAATTTGTCGGAATCTTTTTTTTTTTTTTTGTAATTTATAACATTATCTCTATGCAACTTAATAAAATAAACCTAATCTTTTTTAATGCAAACAGGTGATTTAGGGCCGACTAAAATGAGGTCTAAGTAATAAGTTTGACAGTTTTCTAAATCAGTACCTAATCTGTCGTAATGTGAGAGTAAAAGTTTATTTGGTGATTAAAAATCAGACCTTAAATATTTATCAGCCCTGTTTGATGCATTAAATAAATAAAAAATGCTGCCATATTTGGAAATTTCTATGTGAATAGATAAAACTAATATACCAATTTTGTATCTATAATAATTATTCTATATTTAGTTATTCTTATGAGCTTGGGGATTTAAAGAAAAACAATTTAAACAGAATGTGATAGAGGAATCAAAGCTTTATTATTAGGAAGGTGGTTTCAAAATTTTGTTTTCATTCATTTTAATTATCAAGCGTGTTTTTTTTGTTTAATAATGATTGTTATTATATTATTAAGGAGAGTTCCCATTTCATTAAGCTGTGGAAAGTTAGTGACTTTGGAAGGCTGGAATCCGGGACCGTCTAAACTCTAAATCCTAAATATATCAATTGAATTATCTTAGCTGAGGTAAACGTAAACAATTTGCAGGTAACTTCTTGCAGAAATGCGTAATCGACGCCCTATGCACGCTTAAGGGTGCGTTTCCACTAAAGCGAAGTGGAGCGGAGACGTTCAATAGAATTAGGTTATTCTTAGATGACGTAAGAATTTTATTGCGTCATCTCTCAATAATTCGATTGATCTGCAACATGTCTAAATTCCGCTCTGCTTCAGTAGAAACGCACCCTAAGGCTGAGATCTATAGAGCGAACTTTGCTCAGATTCAAGACGTTATAATGAGACAGTGTTATATAGCTGACATAAAGCTGTCTCGTTTTAATAGTAACTCATCGTGGTTTTAGTGATTTTTAGTGGCACACGTATTGCGTGTTGCTTTCGCTTATCTTCTAAATTTTTATCTGTGATTCATTACCTTTTTTTCAGTAAGGCTGAAAAATAGACGAAAGAGATCCAGACTGTGGAGTTTTAAAGTTTTAATAAGGCTGAGATTGCTCAGACTTCAGACACTGTTAAAAGGAAACAGCGCTATATCGCAGACATAACTCTGTCTCGTTTAACTGAAACTCAAGTCTGAGCAGAGTCAAAGTACGCTGCATAAATCTCTGTCTAAGACTTCGGCTGATTTCAATAAAGGCGAATACACACGTCCGGGCTTCAGTTTTCCGTTTTACCACCCGGCTTTGTCTAATAGGAACTCGGTCTTAGGGCTCCTTCACATTACATATAAGAACTTTATACGTACAACCAATGATATGATCAGGTCGAAATGTTATAGTCTGTGGGGGGCCTTAGATTGTAAGAGCGTTTTCACACTATCCGATCCGATAACCACTAGAAATTTGCCCAATTCGTCAGATGCTCTCGTGTGCCTTTTCAAGATAACTAATTATGCCTCACTCTCGTATAATAAGTATAGGCAGATTATCTTTAAGAGCGTAGAAGGTACAGTACACTACTTTTATAAGTTACGCCGATGCATTTGCGCAGAAATCTTACCTATCGGTTACCCATGGACCTAAAAATGCTTTTTTTGGGACCGCGTCGTTACACTTTAGTGAAGGGAAATTAATTATCTATAGGTAGGTGAAATAAAACAAAATATGCAGAAAACATTTTGTTTGAGATTACCTACAAAATAGGTACTAGTATCTATTAGTTCAATGCTTGATATACTAAAGGCCCAAAAAAATAACTTTCGTAACGCGTAGGTACTTAATATTTGATGTGACTGTTATCGTATCGATTAATGTGAAAAGACCTAATAGTTATTAAATTAAGTGGCCAAATGCCTTTATAATAATTATAAGAAAGATGTTTATTATAATTATGTATTCATTGTAGGTACCTACGTAATACCTAATTATTATTTCCATAGGTATAATCCTTATTATTTAGATATGTATACAGTTGTGTATATCTATCAGAAGTTATTATTAAATTTGTACTGTAGATTTGTCAAATAAATTTTGAAAAATGTACCTTAGTGTTTTATTTTGGTTTGTACTCAGACGCTGATACTTCGACGCATAATGCCAGAAACGCAAAGTGCCAAACAAGCCAAAATTGAAATGTATGATGTTTTGCGATAAAAGATTACGTTCCTACGCAAAATACCATACCATAGAAGCACATAATATGGCGGAGCGCTGCGCAGAGCATGCCCGCGAAGTTTTCTAGTAGCGTGACATATTACGCGAATTTTCACCAGAGGAGAATGCGCGGGACTGCGCGCGGATACGCGAGTATCCGCACGGATGAACAATTGATTTTAGTTTTTTGCACAATTATTATTTCAATGAGGACAATGTCGATAATACTTCAACTGTGAAAAATGCTCTGCGCTACGCTCCGACATATGTGCGCCGGCCCTAACGCAAAATGTCGAAACCGTAATGTTTGGAAAAATTAAACCTAGGTATAGGTACAATTTCATAGTAAGGCAAGGCTTGAATATTTAGACTTTCATAATTTTAAGGGTCTCTTTTTTTCAAGATATTCTTTATTTTATGGATAAGAGTTAAATAAGGATATTTACTAGTATTTACCCTTAAAAATAATACCATCTTTTTGTAGCATTTTGTAATGCAACTTTAAAACAAGAAGCTTGCTACGAGTAGGTAATATTACCTAACGACCTCGTAAGCTCGGAAATCCTTAGGTAGGTATAGCGTTAAATTAATTTGATACGGCACCAAGTGTGGTCTGTTCAACACTGATAAGCGCTCTAAGAGGATCCTAATGCTGAAAGAAATCGCACCGAAATTATTTCAGCTTCCGTAAGCTTAGCTCGTGATTATGACTTATCGTCGAACGAAATTGTTCTCGTACCTACCTAATACAAATGGTACCCTCTTTCCATGATAAAGGTCCGATCGTTTATTATTTACCCGCCTTTGCCTTGTCACGATCCCAGGCACGCACTTCTTAGGGATGATATATGCTAGACCGGGCCGTGCCTCGTCCGACGCACACGATTCACAGATTGTAGTTTAATATGATAAACGTAACACGGACGAGGCTCGAAAGACTCGAACATGGCACGGTCTTATGTGACATACAAATTGCTCATCTAGTGACTCGGACGTGGCACGGCTCTGGCCGGGCGCGGTCTAGCGTAAATCATCCCTAACTTTACGTAGTTAAGTGCGTTTTAAGCAATTAAAATTACATGCTTTAACGGTGAAGGAAAACACGGGCACGCACTTGAACACGGGCGTGAACTTTTCGTCAAAATCGGTTAGATGATGGATGGATCGTGAAAAGGCAACAGACACACTTTCCCATTTATAATATGAATTACCCATTTATAGTATGAATACTATCTATCTCTTTTTATTTAAATAAAAATAGCGAGCAAACAAGCAGGCGGGTCACCTGATGTTAAGTGATTACCGCCGCCCATGAACATTTGCAGTACCAGAGCAGAGAAACCGCCAAAGCGTTGCTGGCCTTTTAGGAATTTGCTGGTGCGCCCCATGAATAATTTCATGCTGTCCCATAATTCGATATAATCGAGATGCAATATTCAAATCTTTGTTTATCCGTTAACATTAAAGTAAAACGTATCTCCTAAAGGTTAGTAGGTAAAATGGCTAGGATGTAGGTCGGGACGGAGCGTTATTTCTGCTTTGCGTGGTTTGAACCTCTCCCTTGGGGTTTGAACACAATTTAGAAAATGGAGTAGGTACCTAAACGCGCGCTGTTTTATGTGGTGTTAATATTAACATGGGTAAATTGAGTTTATTAAAAACTGAATTAATCGTCGTCGTCGTCTCAAGGGACTCTTGTAGGGACTTTTCGTTCATAGACAAGTTTGCCCTTGACTGCGATCTCACCTGGTGGCAAGTGATGATGCAGTCTTAAATGGAAACAGGCTACCTGGAAGGACTGTGGCAGTTTTCATCAAGCCCTTGCGGTGCGATGTTTTTTTTTTGCCCATTCTTTTGTAATTTACTCTCAATTTATTGTGGTTGCTTCGGAAAAAAAGGATTGTGATTTTAAATTTTTTAATCACGACAAAATGTATTTATTGCTTAACATTTCACTTAATCATCAGCAAATCAATCCATTGCTGGCCCATCGGCCCTTTTTCAGAATAAGAAGGCAATGCCCACGCTTGACGCTGGGGAAGGACTCATTGGCAAACTTCCTGCCGCCTACCGGCAAACCGTTCAAAAACAATTTTTAACAGTCACTTCTTCAATCAAAAGCAATTTCGAGTCCTAGTGTACTGCATACACACTCAATAAAGTACTTTTTTATGTTATTTACAAGTCGTAAGAGCGTATCTAGTCAACCCTCATATTTCTACGGTGAGATTACATCTCGAAACATTTTCCGGAACCCTTTGGGTACAATAATGGCGATAACAATATGTCCATAGGTTACAGCCTCGTTGGTGCGCTGTTTTTAGGGTTCCGTACCTCAAAAGGAAAAACGGAACCCATAAAGGATCACTTTGTTGTCTGTCTGTCTGTCCGTACGTCCGTCCGTCCGTCCGTCCGTCGTGTCTTTCAAGAAACCTATAGGGTACTTCCCGTTGACCTAGATTGATCATGAGGCAGGTAGGTAGGTTTTATAGCACAAGTACAGGAATAACTCTGAAAACCGTGAATTTGTGGTTACATCATTAAAAAAAAAATTAAAATGTGTTTCAATTTTCAAAGTAAGATACCCCGATTGGTACAATAGGGGTATCATATTATGATATATATGATAGTTTTTGATTTATCGTGCAAAATGTTGGAAAAAATACCCGAGTACGGAACCCTCAGTGCGCGACTCCGTCTCGTACTTGGCCGGTTTTTCAACTCTTAACTTGCCCATTCTTTTGTAATTTTCTCTTAATTTATTGTGGTTGCTTCGGAAAAAAGGATTTTTATTTTGAACATTTTAAACCGATGTCGTGCTCCGGAAAAAAAAGATTTTTATTTTAAACTCTTTTTTAAATTTTAAATTTTATTTGAGCCTCGGTAGCTCAACGGTTGAGGAGCGGACTGAATTCCGAAAGGTCGGCGGTTCAAACCCCACCCATTGCACTATTGTCGTACCCACTAAGGGAAAAGAGGAGTGTCATGATTATTAGCCCACTCGATACAATAGTAAAAAGATTTTTTGGAGACTCCTACTTTTTGGATGTAACATCCGTCAGGTCGATTTCTTTCGTAAGTATAAAATGTAGCCTATGTCACCCGGACCATTGACACCTCGTTCATCAAAATCGGCTCAGTAGTTTAGGCGCTACGGTGGAACAAACATAAATACAAAGCCACATACAGACATACATACATATATACATACATACATACATACATTTACATACATACATACAAAGACAGCTTAAATCATAACCCTTCTTTTTGGCTTTGCCGTCGTCGGGTAAAAATAAAATAAATTGAATTGAATCTTCGCTAATGTACGATGAGCCTAAGGTTAAATCAATTAAGTATGTTAACCATGCAGTAAATATTAGTTAGAGTTGCGTCCCAGGTTGTGTTAAAGTGTTGTAACTAGTTATAAGTTTGAAAGCCATTTAGGGAATAGACAGTTGGGTAACTCACTAAAAACAGTTGTGAAATGTCTGAAAACTCTACGCTACGTACCTTTTCACTCAATTACGCGGGTTGTTCATTAATTTCCCTTCAACTATGTTATGTATGATGTATGTAAATTAAAAATTTATAACACCCCCGACAAGTGAAGGTTACAGTAACCAGAAAAGAGCTGATAACTTTCAAACGGCTGAACCGATTTTCTTGGATTATAGCTAAGAACACTCTCAACCAAGCCACCTTTCAAAGAAAAAAAAAAAGAAATTAAAATCGGTTCATTAGTTTAGGAGCTACGATGCCACAGACAGATACACAGATACACACGTCAAACTTATAACACCCCTCTTTTTGGGTCGGGGGTTAAAAATGGATGAATTTTCATTGCTGGGCCGATTTCTTCATTGTACGAGATATATTCTCTATCTCTGCATCATATTCTTCATTGCTAAGGGTCATGTCCTCTTCCTTACCTTTGTTACTTTATTATCCTACTAGCGACCCGCCCCGGCTTCGCACGGGTGGACATTTATTTTTTCTATTTTCCGGGATAAAATATAGCCTATACGGAATCGGAAGAATCCCTCTAAGTAATGGTAAAAGAAATTTTGAAATCGGTCCAGTAGTTTTTGAGCCTATTCAATACAAACATACAAAAATACAAAAATACAAAGGTTTCCTCTTTATAATATTAGTATAGAAGTATAGATAAATGGTAGGAGTTTTTTTGAGATAATAATGCTAAGCGAACAAGATTTCGATTTAGTTTTTACGGTTATTATCAAATGTTAGTGATAATAACCAGGACCGTCAGCTTTACGTGCTCTCCGAGGTACGGAGAAAACAAAAAGTCTGAAGTCCGGTCACCCATCCAGTTACCGACTTGGATCAACAACAACAATCGCAATTGCGATGTTATGTGTTGTGACGACTAAGCTACACCGCACATGCCCCTTTAATAGGAGATAATAGTCCTATGTAATACTAAAGGAGACCCGCGACTTCGTCCGCGTGGATTTAGGTTTTTAAAGATCCCGTAGGAACTGTTTGATTTTCCTGGATAAAAAGTTGCCTATGTCAATAACAGGGACGCAAGCTACCTCGGTACCAAATTTCATAAAATCGGTTAAGCGGATGGGTCTTTAGGAATCCCGTGGGAACTCATTGATTTTCCGGGAAAAATGTAGCCTATGTCCGTCCCCGGGATATAAACTAACCCTGTACCAAACTTCGTCAGAATCGGTTAAACTGTTGGACCGTGAAAAGGTAGCAGACAGAGAGACAGACAGACACACTTTCGCATTTATAATATAAAGTATGGGTAGTAATTTAACTATAGGAGATGATATTAATAGACATTTGAAAAAAAAAAACTTTGACTTTGACAAGTAAATTTGTACCCCGTGGAACATATACCCCGGCCCTACCTCGTGTTGACCCAGCAGCAATAGAACCAGACTTTTTCTTCAGTCGATCTCAATGGTTATATAACAAAGGGACATTTAGATAGCACACCGAAACCCGAAGGGACTCCATGAATATTTCATGACCCTTTATCAAATCTATCGCATTTATCATAATTTTTCATTTAAATTGTTCGAGCTTTATCGAATTCTTTTGCATAAAGAATATTTTTTTCTTCTTGCTTTTTTTACGATCGAGTTGGAGAGTTTACGTATTCCCTGAAAGAAAATGAAATACGAAAGATCCTCAGATGAAATCATATTAGGTAGTCAAGTTTAACAACGTACTTAATCAAAAAGATCAACCGCCGAGTTTCTTGCTGGTTCTTGTCGGTAGGAAAAGCATTCCTAGCGATAAATAGATTCACTTGAGTATTCGAATACATTTGTAATTTTTTTTTTAGAATTTTTGTTTTATTAGAACTTGACGGACACACTGGCGTGTCTTGATTGAATGAAAAAAAAAAAACTATTTTTACTGGAAAACAATAATAAATTATAAACCAATGTAGTAAATTGGACAAATGAAGAACATATGCATACTAAACTTAGTATGCATATGTTTGCATGTTTAGTATGCATATTATGTTCTGTGAGAACCATATAGGTAATATGGTTAGAAAGCGCAGATGAAAGAAAGTTACTTATGTAGTGTAAGCACCTTACTCCAATTTAAGAACCTATTTATGTTTATATATTAATCGTCAAAAAATTTATCGACGCATGTTTCTAAGATATTTTTTTAATCGATTTATATAAAAATATTATTGTTACTGTTGAATGCTATAAATTAAATTGATTGAATTGAGACTTCTGAATTGTTTGATTGAGAGCTTTGTATCGACTCGTATTGATAAAATATTAACGTATTTTCCGTAACAGAATAGCGAGTGATTTCCTACTTCATTGGGCCGGAATCAAGCATTATATATTCACATTCACTGAACAACGCTGATGGGTTTCATATCATTCAGAAATTTAATAGAATTTTACTTATACCTAGGTATATAGATTTTTTTACATTGAATTTGAGATGCTTGCCCGCAATTGACAGATCACACTAATATTATAAAGGCGAAAGTTTGTATGTGTGTGTGTGTGTGTGTGTGTGTGTGTGTGTGTATGTTTGTTACTCCTTCACGCTAAAACTACTGGACGGATTGGGCTGAAATTTAGAATGGAGATAGATTATACTCTGGATTAGCACATAGGCTACTTTTTATCCCGGAAAATCAAAGAGTTCCCACGGGATTTTTAAAAAACTACATCCACGCGAACGAAGTCGCGGGCATCAGCTAGTTTTAGATAATCCACAATAGTTACAGTCACAGACATCATGACTTAGAACATCCATCCATACTTATATCTATACTTACTTAATATTATGAATGCGAAAGTGTGTATGTCACACACAAAGGAACATGGCTAGCTTATATCCCGGGGACGGACAAAGGCTACTTTTATCCCGGAAAATCAAAGAGTTCCCACGGGATTCCTAAAGACCCATCCGCTTAACCGATTTGTATGTTTGGTACCGAGGTAGCTTGCGTCCTTGTTTTATCCCGGAAAATCAAACAGTTCCCACGGGACCTTTAAGAACCTAAATCCACGCGTCCGAAGTCGCGGGCATTCTCTAGTTCTCTATAAATCCGTATAGAATAGAATAGAATACATTTTTATTCAAGTTAACTTTTTACAAGTGCTTTTGAATCGCCAAAGTATTTACCACTGGTTCGGAATGTCATTCCCACCGAGAAGAACCAGAAAGAAATTCGGTATAATAACCTAACTGCTCTATTTTAATATAATTTACCTAATTTGCACACAGCACGAAGACGAGTACCTACCTAGGTAAGTATCTGAGTTCATTAGTAATGCCAGTATTTTTTAATGAATGTCGAGTTTTCATATTTTGCTATGAATGTGGGCTCGTTAGGTCGAGTTTTGTCGCCTATATTATAAAGGGTCGGAGTTTTTCAACTGAAAATCATTATTAATTTAAAGAATACTTAGCTTAGCTTACTTATTTATTACTTCTAACTTTACTAATATTAAAAATGCGAAAATATGTTTGTTTATTTGTTTTGTCCTTCAATTGTGATGCAACGGAGCAACGATTTGGTGCAATTTCTGCATAGATATTAATATAATTAAGGATCTGGAGAATGACATAGGCTACTTTTATCTCCAAAAATGATGAGAACATCGTTGATGAACTCAGATTCCCAACGTGATTTTTAAAAACCTAAATCCACAGGCATCAGGTAGTACTAGTAAGTATAATATTTACCTAAAACTGAAATTCACACTGAAGAGATATCGAAGATATCAGACCAGGCCACGCTCCACAGTGGTGACTTGCCAACTGCCCAACTCCAAGCTGCTAGTTGCTACTGAGATATTATTGACAGAAAAACACCGTAACAATAGTTACGGTGTTTGCCTGAGCTAGGACTCATAATCCACTGTCAAAAAGGTACGTTGGGCCTTTCTCTTAATTCAATTTAGTGGCAGAATTAGCTAAAATATACCTACTTAATACCAGTATCAGTAAAATGAGAGAGGCTTGAATTTACGAAAGCTTATACGAAAAGACAGTGCAGAAGTTGTGCCCTAGAAATTGTTCTATAGAACAGTTGGCAATTAACATAAAATACGACTCATATTTTGGATATTTCATAGTTTTAAAAGAAAATACCTACACGGTTTTGAACGCCTTTAACAAGGCTCTCTCCGTCACTCGCTTCATACAATCGTAGTTCCAATTTCATTTGAATATTAAGCAACCAAAGTCCATGAAATTTTGCAGACATATTCTAGAAACTAATATCCGTGTCTGTGGTGTTTTAGATGTTTCTAAAAATATGTAGTTTTAAAATTACAGGAGCTCAAAGATTTGTATGTAAATTTTTAAGACCGCGTAACTTTGAAACCATATATTTTAACAGAAATCTGGACTACCACAGACATAAATATTAGTTTCTAGAATATATCTGCAAAATTTCATGGACTTTGGTTGCTTAATATTCAAATAAAATTGGAACTACGTTTGTATGAAGCGAGTGACGGAGTGACCCCTCTTAATATTAAGGTGTTCTCATTATATCGTTACCGTGTAAGAAAACGGAATTGTAAAGTTTTCCGTAATTAATACGACCTACATACGGCAATTAGGTAACTTAATTCTAAGACCCCTTTACGTCACAATTAACTTTAACTGAGTGGTGAGAAAATAAATAGTAGTTTTTTTAAAAATCTAATAGCTATGCACGTGTCAGCCCCGTCGAAATCTAAGTACATTAAAGAAAAGAAAAAGTTCCTAACAAAATAACACAAATTTATAATCTATAAAAGATTCAAAAAGACATAGGGCATCCTTAGATGCAGGAAGGGCAAGTATATTCAAAAACATCCCAAATCTGTTCAAATTCAAATACAAATTAGAATATAAAATAGATTACAAATATTTTTACTGATATAAACTGTTACAAGTATCTACTTTTGAATTTGCCTGAACATTATCTTCGATTGTGTAATATGCTTACAATTTAGATAGAAGTCATATTTTTTACCAGAAAATATGACTTCGTGGTACAGCTATATTATATGGTAGGATTTTTTATTCAGATTCAAGCAAGGCCTTGACTGAATTTCACCTGGTGGTAAGTGATGATTCAGTCTTAAAAGGAAGCAGGCTAACTTGGAAGGGGTATCGAAGTTTTTACTAAACCCATACCCATTTAGCTTCTACTCAGCATCGTACCGAGACACCAAATCGCTTGGCGGCACGGCTTTAGGGTGGTAACTAACCGGTGGTGCGTGTCCAGGATCGAACCCCCGTCCCCCGGCCTCCGATTAGGAGTCGGACGTCCTAACCACTAGGCTATCACAGCTTGAGGGGGATGTAGGGCAACATAATTGGCACGTTCGGTTATGCCTGTGTCCAATTTTGTCCAGTAGAGCCTGGGGCTTGTCACCGCCATGCAATTACCTAGGCTCGTGTTCACGCGCTAGTGATAGCCAAACTACGTGATGCATGATATTGCTTTAGTACCTTCCTGCATACGCGCTGCTAGTAGCTAACTTAATTTTGACATTAGGGCTATCGCATACTGACGGAGTGGAGTAGAGCCGAGTATTTTTGATAATAGCATTTAACTCAGCACGTGAGTATAGCCGGGATCTTCTATTTTTATAACTTCATGGTATGTGGTAGGTACCTACCCAGTAGGGCAGGTTCATGGCAACATAATTGGCACTTTCGATTATGCCTGTGTTCAATTTTGTCTAGAAGAGCTATGCCTGGGGCTTGTTGTTACCGCCATGTAATTACCTAGGCTTGTGTTCGTGTAAGTTGAACGTGACGGAAAATAAAAATCGGTGAAGACTCTAAGGACAAGGTGAATGGGTGGATCAAGGGTGAACTGCGAGCAATCCTCTTTATGTCTAAATAAATAAAGCTTAGTTTGAGTCGTAGTCAAGAAAGACGCTGTGCCTCGGCCACACTCCAGTCGGGTGGTGTGCATTGCGCTTAAGGCGCAATCAGAGGTCCACCCAGAGATTCCAGAGGGATCCCAGGGAACCCAGAGGTCCTTTTTACACGACGTCAACTAGGTACTATTTGGGTTCGAGTTGATACCACTAAAGCACAGCTAAATATTGCAAGCAAGACTATACTACTATTATATTATTCTGTGCAAAGACCATCTGCGCGGCATCGTACCGGAACTCCAATCGCTACGACTTCTTATAGTATAGACTTCCCAGTCTTAGTCGAGAATAAAGATTGTCTGCAAGCTAGTGCAATTCTCGGCTGTAATCTCCCAGTCGAGTGCGCAGGGCAGGATGTAGGGCGCGTTAATTGGCGTCAGATTGCAGCCGTGGCACAGGCCTCACCACAAGCTAAGCTAAGTCAAGTTTATTTATCACTAGAGGATGCCCGCGACTTCGTCCGCGTGGATTTAGGTTTTCAAAGATCCCGTGAGAACTGTTTGATTTTCCGGGAAAATTTGCCTATGTCAATTATAGGAACGTAAGCTACCTAGGTACCTTTCATACAAATCGGTTAAGCGGATGGGTTTTAAGGAATCCCGTGGGAACTCTTTGATTTTCCGTGATAAAAAGTAGCCTATGTCCGTCCCCAGGATATAATTCAAATTCAAATTTAAATTATTTTTATTCAATTAAACTTTTACAAGTGCTTTTGAATCGTCAAAATAATCTACCACTGGTTCGGAATGCTGTACCTACCGAGAAGAACCAGCAAGAAACTCGGCGGTTGCTCTTTTCAAATGTACAATTTACAATATAAGCTGATCCTGTACCAAATTTCGTCAGAATCGGTTAAACTGTTGGGCCGTGAAAAGGACAGACAGACAGACACACTTTCGCATTTATAATATTAGTATGGATTTTTATAATAGTGTTTACCTATACTTTAAGGAAATTTGTAAGTAATTTTTAAATACATATAACAAATTTAGCTTAGCTTTGCTTATCTCAGAAGTTGAATGTAAGCTAAGCTAAGCAAAGATAGTTTAGCTTAGTTCAGCTCGCGGTGTGGCTTACGTTTTATCGCTCGTCAGCCATATGCAATTACGTCGCGACACCGGAATTTGGTGACAACTAAACTACGCGATGTTGCATCCCTTTGTCGACATTGCTAGTGCAGTGTTGTGTAATGTATGCTAAACGTGAGCGTGTTATATGCGACCAGTAGCGCATAGAGTCATAAAAACACTGCTTTGTCACCGTCAACCGAGCGACGTCACCTGCTGACAGTGATTTTGTGAAGTGGTGCCTACTAACAAGTGTAAATTAAAACTTTATAACACCCCCCACAAGTGAAGCTTACAGTAACTAGAAAAGAGCTGATAACTTTCAAACGTCTGAGTTTTCTTGGATTATAGCTAAGAACACTCTCGATCAAGCAACCTTTCAAACAAAAACACTAAATTAAAATCGGTTCCTTAGTTTAGGAGCTACGATGCTACAGACAGATACACAGATACATACGTCAAACTTATAACATCCCTCTTTTTGGATCGGGGGTAAAAAAAAGAATAGCCGGCTGAGTTTGTTGTGGGCTCTTCTCAGACATGGGCGCTTTTGGAACCATTGTAGCTTTGGTAATTAATTATCACCACTCTTACTAATCTAACAATTTCTGACCATCAAAAGTTGGTACTACTTTGAATAAATGATTTTGAGTCTGAGGTTGAGTTTGCTGGATGTAGATATCTTGTAATGACTTCCATACGGCACGGTCTTGCGCAGCCTAAATCCGTTTGATGTTATCTGTCCACCTTGTGGAGGGTCTGCCAAAGTTTTGCTTTCCAGTGAGAAGATACCATTCCAGTACCTTGATAGCAAAGCCGTGTGGTGCCGCCGTTCCGGTGTGATGCCATGTAGCGACCGATAAGGGGCATGGATTCAATTAAAAGTGCCATACCTCCATCTTAGACTGCATCATCCCTTACTACTTACCAATGAAATTGCAGTCAAGGGCTAACTTGTAATGGAATAAAAATAAAGCTTCCTGCTCTCAACCCCTATACGCCCCTTTGGGCGGATGATAAGTAAAAATGTGCCTGTCATGGCTTTGAACGGGAATTCTGGTGCCTTGCGTTATAAACCTTTAGTAACTTCTCAGTATTTATATCGTTGTATGAGCTCTTTGCTCCCTGCACCTTGCCCTTTGGGTATAGACCCCTAAAAATGCACCTCCGAGTGCGAATTCTGGTGCCTTGCGTTTTAATAACATCTCAGTATTTATATCGCGGTACGAGACACGCATCGTTCTCATCTCTTTATGTAAATGACAGCTTCTGTTACGTGAAGGAATCTAGGACAGCCTTCAGCCTGGTTATGAGTATAAATGAGAAAATTCACTGTACGTACTTACCTACATTTTTTTTATAAGTACATACTATCAACTCATCGCCGGCTCACTACTAAGTACGAGTCTCTTATTAGAATGAAAAGGGTTTAGGCCATAGTCAGCCACGCTGGTTCAGGGTGGATCAGCAGACTTCACACAGCTTTGAGAACATTATGGACAGCTTTCAGGTATGCAGGATTCCTCACGGTTTTTGTCTTCACAATTATTAAAGCAAATGATTTTAAATTACTTAAAAGAAAACGCACATAACTCCAAAAATTTAGAAGTAGTACAAGGTACTTTAGTACAAGGCTATTACGGCTGTTAAACAATACGCATCCATTTTATTATCATTTATGATGCCTTCCTGGATGATAGCAGGAGCCGATGACAGTGCGTCACCATATACATGAACGCGTATAATATTGTATAATAGAAAGCAAAAAAAAGTGTTCATTTGGGGCTACAGAATGTACCTACAAATAAAATAATAATTGCTCGAAATAAGATGCGTGGTGAGTGGTACCAAAACGGACTCCATTCAGCATTAGCTGCGTCTGCATCGGGAACGCAGCATAATGCTGGTCTTCCGTGGAGCCAGAAGTTTTGGACAGTATAAAAGATAATCATCACCCCGCAATTCCGGCTCCACCCACCGCTCACGTCTAAGCCGCGCCCTCAACAGCAAAAGTTAATTTAAAGGGTATAAAGCTCATCATGGAGATCATAATTAATTTATCTGTTGGGCTCCCCACGACCCGCGTGTCCGCTGTGATAACGAAGGGCTACTACTTCCTCGTTCCTAACCCTTTAGTATACGAGTTACGACCCTTCGCTTGAAAGGGAGGTGTTATATGAAACATTCGCCTCTGCCAAAGAACCAGCCAAAATATTACAAGACAAAAGACAAGAGGTCTGCCCCTATTAAGGCTGATTTACGCTGCTGTACCGCCGTAAACCAGCCTTAATATTAACATGCGGCAAAGCCGACGGAAACTCTTCGATAGTATACTAACATCTCAGAGTTTAAGTCATACTTTTAATCGAGTCGTATGTGGAAAGATCTTGGAGCCCACCGCATTAGTATACCAAGAAAACCTCTACCATAAATGAAAGGAATAACGACGTTTAACAATGGGGAGTTAGAGAGAGATGGAGAACATGAAACTCATGTCTGCGTTGATGCATTGTTGCTCTTGGGCTTCTGAGTTCTGACCCTTCAATTGCCTTACAAAATTCATTGCCTGCTGAAAGTTTAAGTCATTTCATCTAACTTCATAATATGAAGTCATTTGTTACGAAGTGAATGTGAAGGAAATGAGAATGGTTTTGTTCTTGTTATTATTTTATTTTTATTTAAGTGGGAAAACCAACAGCTTACATCACACTAATATTATAAAGGCGAAAGTTTGTATGTGTGTGTGTGTGTGTGTGTGTGTGTGTGTGTGTGTGTGTGTGTGTGTGTGTGTGTGTGTGTGTGTTTGTTACTCCTTCACGCAAAAACTACTGCACAGATTTGGCTGAAATTTGGAATAGAGATAGATAATATCCTGGATTAGCACATAGGCTACTTTTTATCCCGGAAAATCAAAGAGTTCCCACGGGATTTCAACGCGGGCAGGTCGCGGGCATCGGCTAGTAAACTATAAAATCTTAAAATTAAGTAAGTTAGAGGTAATAATAGCTTATATGTAATAGGTTATATGTAATAGCTTATATGTAATAGGTAATATGTCTACGAAACAATACTATAATAGTTAGCAGGCTGAAATTTTAATCAAGCGGGTTAACCATTAATTTCATTTATTATTGAAGTCGTTAGTGCATTAATTTTAATAGTATTAATATTTACAATAAATTTTGCATGAAAATAGGAAATGATTTCTAATTAATGTACCGTAATATCGGGTCCATAATATTCTATAATTTATAGTTTAAACGACCGATGCATAGTAATCGGTTAAATTACTGAGCAATAAATGTCTTCTGTTGAAGCATGATAGAAATAGATGGTTATTGGGTCTACTTTTCAAGGTTCAAACTATTTATTTAACGCTAAGGCGTTCATAGCGAAATTGTATTTCTAGATTCAGATATTTTAGATGTCTTCTTCACTACACCACTATCACTACTAATATAAATGAGAAAGTGCGTTTGTTGGTTCATTTGTCTAATTTTAAATTATTACCAATACTACCAACTTTATTAATATTCCTATTAAAATTTTCATCAAAATTGATTTCATGGTTTTACTTCATCTTACAAGGTTCCTTGTAATTAACATATTTCATTTAGTTATTTTTTCATTAAAACTAAAACATTACAACGAAAAGACGGGCATAAAGGACAATTACTTGTCTCTATTGTAGAGATTCCTTCCAGCCAGCCTATCCTATTAGGTATCCTAAGCATTAGGCGTTACTTTGCGGAAGTCCTTGATATACCTACAAGGAACCAAAAGCTTAATTTGCTATAACCCGCAGCTGATACAGACAATGACAAATCTGTATAGTGCACCATGCACCACCATGCATGCACAGAGCAGCATGCGATATGCGACATCCACCTTTCCAGCCAGCCCACCATAAACATTTAGCATTTGCACCATAAAAAATTGACTGTTACAGCGGATTACAGCAAATTAAGATTTTGTTTCTTTGATTACTTATATTACCGTCGTCGCCCTACTAAATAAGTACTGTACAATGTACTTGATACTTGAACTGAAATTGATATTATTGAATACTATGTATACTTCCATTAAGTAATCAATCCATGAGTTAAGTTCTATCCTTGCAAGTTTTTTAAAATTATACCTTATATATTATATTGTATACAATGTTTTCTCCTACGTAAAACTGGCGATAAAACATACTTTATACACAAGGAACCCACCTGAACCTTATCTTCAAGGAAATATTAACGCTAGCATTCAGGTTAATGCATCTCACATCTGACTCGTAAGGAGGCTAGTTCCCTCTTGGGGGGTGTACTATTTTATAAATATAGTACCTACTAACATATTTCTCTGACAAAAATATTTATGTTAGCACTTAACGGGTGTCTAGCGTTACAGGCATCATAACAATCATATTAATTGATCAGGCAAGCATATCAATTGATGGTCTGGTTAAGCAAAATCTTCCCAATCTATACGAACAATAATTAATCTTTGCCCACTAAGAAAAGGTTTCAGAAATTCCATCCGAGCGAAGCCGGGCGGAAGTATTTATGCATCTTACTTTTATATCAAATCTTTGTATTTCTGTTTGACCAATCCTAACACTAATATAAATGCGAAAGTCTGTCTGTCTGTCTGTCTGCTACCTTTTCACGGCACAACAGTTTAACCGATTCTGACGAAATTTGGTGCAGGGGTAGCTATATCCTGGGGACGGACATAGGCTACTATTTATCACGGAAAATCAAAGAGTTCCCCGGGATTCCCAAAAACCCATCCGCTTAACCGATCTGTATGAAAGGTATCGAGGTAGCTTGCGTCCCTGTAATTGACATAGGCAATTTTTTATCCCGGAAAATCAAACAGTTCCCACGGGATCTTTAAAAATCTAAATCCACGCGGACGAAGTCGCGGGCATCCTCTAGTATTATATATTAAAAATAATAAAAGGTATCAACTACACTTGATGGTATAAGATCTTGAAAGGTGGAAATCAGTACAAGGAACTATTTCCAACAATGGGCATCTACTCATAAATCGTATGACTGAATATAATAGAAGTCTATTGCTGTAGCTAGACTACGTAGATATTTCGTAGAGAGAGCTACGCGCTACGGCGTAGTGAACTGGTGAGTTTTCCTGTTTCCCCACCTAGCGTTGCTTCCTGCACTGGTGTCTGTAATTAGGGTTGTCAACATTTATTCCAGGAAATGTTGAATTTTTTACAACTTACATAAAACCTAAAATAAATACTGAACAGAGTAAAGATTGTATTTGCTTTATTGAGACAACTGTTTTGGTTAGAAAGCAAGCTATAGTTATACAGATGACAGGATGACCAGCCACCATTAAGGGTGCAAGGGAGCATTACTCATTAAAAAATGTATTTGTTACTGTATTTCTTCTTCATCAATTTATAGATAGGTAACATTAACGAAAATAAAGGTATAGTAACTGAGCTGTCTTCAGTACATCACCCATCTAGACCCATCTACTGAGACGGGTCACCTCTTAGAAAGGTTTTGGCCATAGTCCATCACACTGGCCAAGTGTAGAATGCCGTTCGCACACCTTTGAGAATATTATGGAGAACTCACAGGCTGCATGCCTGAGGGTTCTCCATAAATGCTACTTACGTAAAAAAGCCTGGTGTTTAGGGCGTCACGGCCTCTTATACAGGGGGTCGGCCACGCACCTCTAATTTTTTGGAGCTAGGTTGGTATACATATATGCGTTTTGAGCAATCACTCGTAAACATCACTTGCTTTAATGGTGAAGGAAAACATTGGAAAAAAGCCTGCATGGCTGAGATTTACATAATGTTCTCGAAGGTGCGTGAAGCATGCCAATCCTCAATAATTGACCAGCGTCGTGGACTATGGCCAATGCCATCTCACACTGAGAGGAGTCCCGTGCTCTGTAGTGAGCCAGCGATAGGTTGATCAAGATGATGATGGTGATGACTGAAATGTCTCCAGTAGGTACAGTCAGCAACAAAGCTAGGTTTGCACCAGCCAGTACAAGCGACTATAGACGGATGCAAACTAAGCTTTGTTGCTGACTGCACGTATAAGCTCCTCAAAGCATTGGTAACAGGTACAGCAGGCAACCCTAGCGTGCTTTGTTAAATTGCAGCTGTATTATTCGTTTTGACTTTAGTCAGCGCTCGTGCACGTGTGATAGCTTCAATCGATATTATTTCGATTTCCAACTTTTGTGACGTTGCACACAAATTGGAAAGGTATATTGCAAATTGCAAAGTATTCTTTTACGAACGCTACTTCCAATTAAATCATTGTGAAATGTATTCGAACAACAATAGTTGCAAATGCACATTGCCAATATATCATAGTGAGATGGCCTTGCCATCCGTCATACGGTTTTATGTCTGTCGGAAATTTGAAGCCTTGCTCTTAAAAACAAAAATCTCGCACGAAAAGAAATAAATTAGTTAAGATTCTGAGTAATTGTAGGAAAGGAAGTATAAAAAACAAAAGGGCAAAATAAATTGCTCTAAAGCTAAATTGCGTTAGGGTCGGTCATAAATTAGATAAAAGTCGTAAATTTTAACTTAGAAATCTCTACAAGTGTACAAAATTGTAATCACGTGTTATGCGAGTGGTCTAGGCAAGGCAAGAGCGTGAGAAAGCAAAAGGTACGGCCCATTAAGGGATGTTTGAAATACATTTTATTTTCAGCCAATTAGCCATCAGCCAGGGTAATTCTGTGCGCAAGAGTGAACCAATCAGAAACCGAAATTTCGCTGGTTTTTTTTTCATTTCAGATCATGGGCGTGAACAAAAGATATCCGTGTGGACGTTTTAAGTCTACACTGGGGGACCGAGAGGGACATTCGATTGAGGTCTGGCTCAACGTGCAGTAGAGCTTAACAGTGAATATTAAGTGTATATTGCAATTGTATAGTTAATAATAGAAAAATTATAAATAGAATAAAATAGTGTGTATCCGGGCCAGCAGAAGCTGATATATGGTGATGTACTAATTTACATTTAATTTTAAACTAGATTATTTGAAAATCAGTTCCAAAAATCTTGAGTAAAGAATTATTTTACAAACTAAATTAGAGATGATATTATTATTTGGATATTAGGAGGTGTTACAATATTGTGTATAACTATTAGATTTGCATCCAAAATTATAGAAATGGGACATTTCTCTTTGTGGAACTAGGATTCAAATATATCTAGAATAAATAATGAATATATTATAATTTACGCATAATGTGTGTCCTTAAAATTTACTTTATTATAGAAGTAAGAATTATAGATAATATCTCTATTGATTATGTGGGCATGTGTGTATTTTAGATAAAATGGTGTACATAATATTATATAAAGCCGAAAGGGTTTTTTTGTTTGAATATTTGCTTTTCCCTTTCAATAATTAGTATGGCTTAGGAAGCAAATATTCGGCCGAGAATTAATTAATGTAATAAAGTTACTTAATTCCCAGTCTAAATAATAAATTCAGTTTCTCTTCTTTTTTTTCTAAATACTCAACTGTATGAGTAAATAAACAATTATTTACCAGAAATAAATGCACTTGGGTATAACTATCATCTTTTATTTGCTATATTTAGATACATTTTCCTAGACATTTAATAATGGAGATTCAATTTGTTTGGAGGCTAGACTATCGTATTGTAATATTAACAAAGCCAAAGATACGAAGAAACCATGTATCGAACTAACTTGAGCTCCAATATTAAGATTTTCTCATATGACCTATTTACCAATCACAATTCCTATTATTAAGTAAAAATTAGGTTAGGTTTTTTTTTCAGCAGTGCACCTATTTATAATACTAGCTCTTATTCAGCATTAAATAGGGAATAAAATTGAATTAGCAGTCTAATGCAGTCTGATGGAATGACACTTGTCGTTACAATTATAGATTTGGTAGAAAAATTACTCAATAGCTAAAATAAGGTGGTGTGCTATAAACTACTAGCTACCGCGGTATAAACATCGTCTTCATCAACATGAACAGCTTTCACCGGCTCACTACTGAGCGCGGACTTCATAGAGAACTCTCGATCAAGTTTACCTTCATCATATGGTATTTTATACCATTATGTGAAATTCTCACGATGGTTTTTCCTTATACTTTTATTATCACAAAACGATTAGTACTAATATACCAAGAATGCTCTCCACTACTAAAGATAATAGGGTTGGCTGGGTTCGAATCCCAGGCTAAAGACACCTTAAAGGGACCTTGTCGAGGATACTTTCGAGTAACAGCTAAATTTCATCTACCTACTAAAATACCCTGAACGAGACAATGGAATACACGCTGCCTCCGGAGGACAGATGGCGAGGCAGGTAGGTACCTTTTTTTTTATGGTGTACCGATCTTTCCCAAACAGCATTTTAGGTAACATTATCTGTTAAAACCGACGCCAGCTGAATTTGTGAATCACCGAGTTTTTGAATAGATAAAAATACTAGTTTTGCTGTACTTTGTAATTCCTTTGCTTGATATTATATGGTACATGGTTGATTGGTGACGTACCAGCAGCGAGATTCCGGCACAAAGCAAACACGTCATGTCTTTATACAGCTGGACTCTCCGAACTAATAAATTGGCCAATTTATTGACAATCAATCAAACAAATATATAAATATACAAAAATACCATGGTTTTGGGGCGAGCCCAGAGCTCATTGAAAAGAACCTAGGTTTCCGTACCTAGGCAAATTGAAAACGCTTCGCAGCGAAATAGGAGAGTCCAAGTGCTGTGCCCCGATAACAATGCTAAAAGACTGAGATTTCAGTGTAGGGCTCCCCCCGTGCTTGAGGAATGCCGGTTGGTCTCAAACCGATGGCCTAAATAAGGCAAATACACGTATCAACTGATTTTCCACACTAACAGGACGTTCTAAATTAGCAAATCTCTCCACTCATTATATCTATTTTGAGGAGTTGAAATTTTACATTAATTTTTATAATTCAATCCGTGTAAACCTGTTAGCTGGTCGAGAAGTCTACGTGTTCACCCAACGTACTGTACCAATTAATTACTTGTAAATAACTCATGACTTAAATACCTAGGTGTTTCTATAATTCAGCTGAGTTTATTTCTTATTTTATCTCTTCATAATGCCTAATCTTAACCACTAGTATAGACGATCACACCGTACCATCACAGAAATTTGGTGCCGTGACCAGGATCTATGTACGTATTCGAAATAACGATATGACTAGATTTACATTAACATAAAAATAACACAACGTAGAAATTGTGATTGGGTATTTGAGAGAGAAAAATTTATAAACTTACATTGCTATTTATAAATTATAAGTTTTAAGGACACACTGCATGTTGTTTTATATTTATATGTTGTACATTTACATTTATTTATGTATAGGGGGAGCAGGAGAGCAGAAATAAGCTGTATGTCTTATAAATGTAAAATTTACAGGTTTTCAGAAGATACTACAGAGATCGAGCTATTATTCCTTGCTTATTTCTCAGACTTAATTTTTTTCAAACTCTGAGAATACATATAATCGAAGCAGACCCAAACATGTGATTGCAATTAGTAACAGTAATATATTAGTATTAAAAATACGGCTTCGCGACTTATGAAAGTTATTCAAATAAAATTTAAGTTGGCACTTGGGTAGGTAAAAGAAATAGGGTCAAATTGAAAAAAAAAAGATGTCTTCAGGTAGAAAAGGACGTAGAACAAAGCAAGTAGGTGCGGGGCAAAGCGATGTTAGTACCGTAGAATCGAGCGAGCAAACAACGACCTTAGGGAATGCTACATTAGAGTTGATTTTGAAAAAAATCACCGAGTTCGAAGCAAAATTACAACAGTTAAATTCAAATACCGGTTCAAATGAAATCGCGAGCGTCTCTTCACACGAGTCGAACGGGATTAATGAAAATGAAAAATCTGATAGGCAGGGGTCAAATCTTGAAACCGCGAGCACAAGTACATTATCTGAGACCCGGAATTTATATGTTGTACAGCCGTCAGTAACTAAACCAAATTTCGACGGAAAACCATTCACTAACCCCATCGTTTTTCTTAAACGATTAAAGAAATATATAAGGGCGGTAAATGGATTAGATCGCGAAATAGATATAGCGTTAGGTTGCATCTCGGGGCATGCTCGGAAGGTTATGGACTTGTATTCGAAGGGCTGGACTACGTTCGCTGACTTCGAGATTGATTTTAGACGAAATTATTGGACCGAACAAATTCAGGAATCTATAAGATATAAATTGATTAATGCGGTATATTCAAGCGATTCGGGAATGTCGATGTCCGAACATTTTGCTGAGCAAGCAGAATCAATGCAGTCATTAACTATTGCGTTTAGTGAGAGAGATTTGGTCAATTCTATTATGCGACATTATGCTATAGATATACAGCGATTATGGTTTACTAGAACAGAAGAAGTTAACATCATGAACGGAGCGAAATTTCTTCGAAACATAGAGCAAAATATTGTTGAAAAACCTAGGCAAATTACGAGAGGTACTGTTAGTAATAATTACAGAGGTAGACGATACAATGAGTCATCATCGAGACGACCTATTGTAGCAACAATGTCAACAAGAAGTTGGAGAGCTAGGGGAAATTCGACGAGGGGACGCGGCTATCGTGGTCGATTAGGTTCTAGGGTTAACTTTAACAGGCCTACGGTATCCGAATCTAAACAAATTAGGCCGGCTATCACGTTCGTGAAAGAGGGCGAGAATCTTACTGTGTCTAAGAATGTGGGGGAGGGTTCATCAAAAAACTAGAATGCCCAACACAAACGAGGTCAAGTCAGTTAGTCTTGTGTGGCACGGGCGTCAGAAAGACCTCAGATCACGAAAGGACAGGTGTAGTCTATAGGATCTTAATTAATAGTGGATGGAAGCCAGGACAGAGTTTGGGGACCGGAGATAAGGGACTTAAGCGGTTATTAAGAGGCGGCGTTGATTATAACGAGTATAGTAGTCAATTTGAAATTAGGAGTATAGGAATCTTATTGGAAAACCAGTTTGAAAATGTAACAGAGTGTAATGAGTTAGGCGTGACTTGTGAAACTTGTATGAGGAGAGGTTTGAATGTGTACACAATGTATCATGAATTAGATGAACAAACCGATGTGAGTGTTGATTATTCTTTACCTAGGTTACCTGAAGTATGTGTTAGATTGTATGGAAGAAGTATGAGTGCACTCATAGATACGGGAAGTCAGATTAGTGGAATAACTAGGGAATTGTACGACTCTATTCTAAGAGAACATGGGACATTGCCAGAGATCGCTATTCCAGCAATTCAAATACAAGGCGCGTTTGGATCGCGAAGTGAAAGCACGAATCGGTTAGTGCTAATAGAGTTTCAGTTAGGTAGTACTTTAGTTGAAGCACCTGTACTAGTTATGCGACGTCTTCCTAGGTCATTGATACTAGGATACGATTGGTTAGAGCGGGTAAAAGGAATAGTGAACTGTAATGGTGAACACACTTTGACTATTGAACATATGGGCGTTAGGTCTTGTGTTAGGCTGAATTCGGACTGCAAAATCGAAAGGTTAGGGGGAGAGACGAACGCAGCCACGATTAATTTAATATTAAATCAAAACTCTAGGCCAGTGGAACAAAGTGTATCAGACATGAATTTAGATAATGAGAAATTTAAGGGATTAAAATTAGATGACGCGAACTTAAGTAATGAACAAAAGGAATTATTACTACCTGAGTTAAACAAACACTGTAAGGTATTTACGGAAGGTTTAGGTTTGACAAACAAGTACGAACACGTTATTGAGCTATTAGACGAAACACCTTTTGTAAAACACAGTTATCCGGTACCTTTGGCGTATAGAGAACAGGTAAAAACCGAATTAGAAGAGTTAGAAAAACTAGGCGTGATCAGACAGGAAGCGACTCCTTACTGTAGTCCTCTCACTTTCACAAAGAAACGAGATGGGTCAATAAGACTCTTATTGGACGCACGAGAGTTGAATAAGAAAATGGTAGGTGACGCGGGCGCGCCTCCACTCACATCTGAGATTTTACAATCCTTTCATGGAGTAAATTATATCAGTTTAATTGATTTGAATAATGCCTATTTTCAAATACCTTTGCATAAAGATTCTAGGAAGTATACTGGGTTCTCGTTCATGGGGAAGACGTATACTTATAATGTTTTACCTCAAGGATTAAAGACTTCTGTAGCAGGGTTTTCGAGAGCAATGGATTATATCCTAGTAGGAGTACGAGAGTTTTGCGTAAACTATTTAGACGACATAGTCATATTCACTACGGGGGACATAAAGTTACACTTAGAACATTTAGATCGAGTGTTAGATAAATTAGAAACCGCAGGTTTAACTGGAAGGTTAGAGAAGTGTCGGTTCTTATGTGTAGAGGTAAAGTTGTTAGGACACATAGTAAATACTAACGGGGTACGTATGGATCCTGAACGGGTTAAAGCCATATTAGACTTCCCTATACCTCGGACTATAAAACAATTACGAGGATTTCTGGGATTAATAAATTATTTCAGAAGATTTATTTCAAAATATAGCGAAGAGGTTAAACCACTGTGTGACCTATTAAAACAAAATACGAAATGGTCATGGACAGAGGAAATTAACGATTGTTTTGAAAGGGTCAAGAAATTGTTTATAGACACTATACTTCTTGTACACCCAGATCCTAAGGGAACTTATTATTTACAAACCGATAGCAGTAATTTGGGGGTTTCGGGTTATGTCTATCAATTGAATGAAGCTGGTGAAGAACAAATATTAGGGTTCTGTAGTAAAGCATTGACAGAGACAGAACGCAAATGGACAGTCACTGAACAAGAACTATGGGCCATCATTTTCAGTTTGTCAAAGTTTGAAACATATTTGAGAGGAGCGAATTTAGTCATTAGGACTGATCATAAAAGCTTGATATTCTTGCAGACGTGCAAATTATTGAGCGCCAGGATGATACGTTGGGTACATTATATAGGGCGATTTAATTACACAGTCGAACATGTGAAAGGTAAACTAAACATTGTAGCAGACGTATTGTCTCGACATTTAAAGGGGACCACCGATGTATTAACTAACAAGGTCACGGGGCCTGAAATGAATCTATTTAAAACATCATTAGGACGATTAGTGCGGGAGCGATGGAGAGAGATAGGTAGTTATCAAAGTCGCGACAAGACTGCTAGTGAGATAATTAGACGCGTGCAAACAGCAGACACTTCTGAATCAAAGTACTACGTGCTTAAAGAAGGGATTCTTTATAGAAGAGACATAAAAGGGGATATCTTAAGGTTATATGTTCCCGAGAACATACTAAGGGATTTGATAGTTAGCATACATGAAGAAGTAGGTCATTTCGGGCGATACAAGGTTTATGCTCTTATGAAACGTCAATATTATTTCCCAAATATGTCTCGTATAATAGGTCGTGTTGTAAGAGCTTGCGAGGCATGTCAAAAGTCAAAGCATGCTTTGGAAACGCACACGGGGCCGATAAAAACTGTAATAGCGAAGGAAATAGGAGAGAGAGTTTTTTGCGATATTTTTGGACCTTTACCGGCAGGACGATTTGGTTTTAAATACATATTCGTAATGCAAGATGCTTATAGTAAGTTAATCAGACTATACCCACTACGCCAGGCTAGTGGGAAGGCTACTTTAACTTGTGTAAAAAAGTTTCATAAGCAGGTCACAATTAAGACATTATGCTCAGACAGAGGCGCGAATTTTACTTCAAAAGTTTTCGAGTTAGGTATTCGCCAACTAGGTATCGAATTAACGCACACATCTGTTAGAAATCCGCGGCCAAATTCGACAGAGAGGGTTAATAAAGAGTTAGGTAGATTATTCAGGACGTATTGCGACAAATCACATCGTTCGTGGGTAGATCTATTATCGGATATAGAAGATTGTTACAATCAGGTAATACATACTACAACGGGATATTCGCCAAACGAGATTATATATGGAAAACGTACTCTGCTATCGACTGATTTCAACACTGACTCATCGGTGAGGGCAGACTTACAGGGTGAACCATTAGAACAGATTCGACAGCAGGCACGACAAAACATAGATAAGGCGGCCGAAAGTAGGCAATTACATTATAACAAAAATCATAAGTTAATACAATTCGAAATCGGAGATTTAGTGAAACTTAAGACTTTTACGAAGTCAGATGCGGATAAAAAGTTGACAAAAAAATTCATGCGCTTATATGAAGGACCGTACATAATAGGGGCAGTTCCATATAATAATGTATATACATTAATAGACGTTCATACTGGTAAAGTTAAGGGTAACTACAATGCCATTCATTTGTTTAGGTACTATGTAGATAACTAGAAAGATAGGTAAAACTAGAGTATTGAAAGGAACAGAAGACAGGTAGTTTGGGGTACGCTAAACAAAGAGATACCTGAGTTAAGTAGTTATGGTCATGCCCGAGGGTATAATAGATAGGCGTGGGAGGTTTAAGACTAGCGCTCGAATACAGATAAGAAAAAAAAAAAAATAGATTTTGAAACGACTAGTACAGCTGCAATGAAAATAGGGGATTACTGCGTGTATTAAAAATCTATTTTGGGGGAGCGTGAGATGGCCTTGCCATCCGTCATACGGTTTTATGTCTGTCGGAAATTTGAAGCCTTGCTCTTAAAAACAAAAATCTCGCACGAAAAGAAATAAATTAGTTAAGATTCTGAGTAATTGTAGGAAAGGAAGTATAAAAAACAAAAGGGCAAAATAAATTGCTCTAAAGCTAAATTGCGTTAGGGTCGGTCATAAATTAGATAAAAGTCGTAAATTTTAACTTAGAAATCTCTACAAGTGTACAAAATTGTAATCACGTGTTATGCGAGTGGTCTAGGCAAGGCAAGAGCGTGAGAAAGCAAAAGGTACGGCCCATTAAGGGATGTTTGAAATACATTTTATTTTCAGCCAATTAGCCATCAGCCAGGGTAATTCTGTGCGCAAGAGTGAACCAATCAGAAACCGAAATTTCGCTGGTTTTTTTTTCATTTCAGATCATGGGCGTGAACAAAAGATATCCGTGTGGACGTTTTAAGTCTACACTGGGGGACCGAGAGGGACATTCGATTGAGGTCTGGCTCAACGTGCAGTAGAGCTTAACAGTGAATATTAAGTGTATATTGCAATTGTATAGTTAATAATAGAAAAATTATAAATAGAATAAAATAGTGTGTATCCGGGCCAGCAGAAGCTGATATATGGTGATGTACTAATTTACATTTAATTTTAAACTAGATTATTTGAAAATCAGTTCCAAAAATCTTGAGTAAAGAATTATTTTACAAACTAAATTAGAGATGATATTATTATTTGGATATTAGGAGGTGTTACAATATTGTGTATAACTATTAGATTTGCATCCAAAATTATAGAAATGGGACATTTCTCTTTGTGGAACTAGGATTCAAATATATCTAGAATAAATAATGAATATATTATAATTTACGCATAATGTGTGTCCTTAAAATTTACTTTATTATAGAAGTAAGAATTATAGATAATATCTCTATTGATTATGTGGGCATGTGTGTATTTTAGATAAAATGGTGTACATAATATTATATAAAGCCGAAAGGGTTTTTTTGTTTGAATATTTGCTTTTCCCTTTCAATAATTAGTATGGCTTAGGAAGCAAATATTCGGCCGAGAATTAATTAATGTAATAAAGTTACTTAATTCCCAGTCTAAATAATAAATTCAGTTTCTCTTCTTTTTTTTCTAAATACTCAACTGTATGAGTAAATAAACAATTATTTACCAGAAATAAATGCACTTGGGTATAACTATCATCTTTTATTTGCTATATTTAGATACATTTTCCTAGACATTTAATAATGGAGATTCAATTTGTTTGGAGGCTAGACTATCGTATTGTAATATTAACAAAGCCAAAGATACGAAGAAACCATGTATCGAACTAACTTGAGCTCCAATATTAAGATTTTCTCATATGACCTATTTACCAATCACAATTCCTATTATTAAGTAAAAATTAGGTTAGGTTTTTTTTTCAGCAGTGCACCTATTTATAATACTAGCTCTTATTCAGCATTAAATAGGGAATAAAATTGAATTAGCAGTCTAATGCAGTCTGATGGAATGACACTTGTCGTTACAATTATAGATTTGGTAGAAAAATTACTCAATAGCTAAAATAAGGTGGTGTGCTATAAACTACTAGCTACCGCGGTATAAACATCGTCTTCATCAACATGAACAGCTTTCACCGGCTCACTACTGAGCGCGGACTTCATAGAGAACTCTCGATCAAGTTTACCTTCATCATATGGTATTTTATACCATTATGTGAAATTCTCACGATGGTTTTTCCTTATACTTTTATTATCACAAAACGATTAGTACTAATATACCAAGAATGCTCTCCACTACTAAAGATAATAGGGTTGGCTGGGTTCGAATCCCAGGCTAAAGACACCTTAAAGGGACCTTGTCGAGGATACTTTCGAGTAACAGCTAAATTTCATCTACCTACTAAAATACCCTGAACGAGACAATGGAATACACGCTGCCTCCGGAGGACAGATGGCGAGGCAGGTAGGTACCTTTTTTTTTATGGTGTACCGATCTTTCCCAAACAGCATTTTAGGTAACATTATCTGTTAAAACCGACGCCAGCTGAATTTGTGAATCACCGAGTTTTTGAATAGATAAAAATACTAGTTTTGCTGTACTTTGTAATTCCTTTGCTTGATATTATATGGTACATGGTTGATTGGTGACGTACCAGCAGCGAGATTCCGGCACAAAGCAAACACGTCATGTCTTTATACAGCTGGACTCTCCGAACTAATAAATTGGCCAATTTATTGACAATCAATCAAACAAATATATAAATATACAAAAATACCATGGTTTTGGGGCGAGCCCAGAGCTCATTGAAAAGAACCTAGGTTTCCGTACCTAGGCAAATTGAAAACGCTTCGCAGCGAAATAGGAGAGTCCAAGTGCTGTGCCCCGATAACAATGCTAAAAGACTGAGATTTCAGTGTAGGGCTCCCCCCGTGCTTGAGGAATGCCGGTTGGTCTCAAACCGATGGCCTAAATAAGGCAAATACACGTATCAACTGATTTTCCACACTAACAGGACGTTCTAAATTAGCAAATCTCTCCACTCATTATATCTATTTTGAGGAGTTGAAATTTTACATTAATTTTTATAATTCAATCCGTGTAAACCTGTTAGCTGGTCGAGAAGTCTACGTGTTCACCCAACGTACTGTACCAATTAATTACTTGTAAATAACTCATGACTTAAATACCTAGGTGTTTCTATAATTCAGCTGAGTTTATTTCTTATTTTATCTCTTCATAATGCCTAATCTTAACCACTAGTATAGACGATCACACCGTACCATCACAATAGTTACTGTAAATATTTCACAAACACTGTTTTTTTTTTGATAAAATTGAAATAGCAAATGTACTGAATGTTTGGGTAATAATGTTTTGTACAAAAAGCAGTTTGAAAAATATATACTTACTTATTTTACTTTAATGTTGCTCTACCGATTTAATTATCCATATTCCATAATCCATACTTTATAATATTATAAATGTGAAAGTGTGTCTCTCTGTCTGCTAGCTTTTCAAGACTTATCTGTTTGACTGATTTTGTCTAAAAGTACAAAGATAACTTCCACCCCGTGGATGGGCATAGCCTACTTTTCATCCCGGAAAATCAAGGAGGTCTCTCGGGATTTTTAAAGACCCATCCATTTAACTGATTTTGAAGAAAATTGGTATAGAGATGTCTTCATCATCAGATCATCTTGGGATTTATAGAAACCTAAATCCGTGGGCATCATATAAGTAGTTTTATATATTTTTAGCCTTTTTTGCTTTAAAGAATATTAGCCATGCTAATCATGACTAATACTCCCCTTTCCCCTCCAATTAAGCGTAAAGCTTGTACCAGGAGTGGGTACGACAATAGTGCAACGGTTGGGGTTTGAACCGCCGACCTTTCGGAATTCAGTCCGCTACTCAACCGTTGAGCTATCGAGGCTCAAATATATCTAAAGCTTTGTAATATCTATTCTGATCTTCATATCAATATTATTGTAATGTTTTAGTTAGTGTACAAACCGTCATAAAATTCAGATAAGCTTTGTGTAAATGTTAAATATTAATATCGTTTCGAAACAGCTCGCTAAATGAATATTAATTGTTTTAGTTTAACTTTTTAAGCAAATAATGCACCAGTGTATTTACCATTAGTAACCACTACTATAAATTTTCCTTCACCTTTAGGTATATCGACCAAACTACGTATTATAATAGAAGGACGTATGATCCAGTTGCACAGCACATACCATTAGGTAAGCTACGTTGACCTAATTCGGTATCTTGATGGGTTACCGACGTTGTAGGACTGTATGTGTATTTGACCCTTTCGTTTCTTCTTTCTCTCAGCACGTTATTACGCCGATCTTGGTTTTTATCATTCATTTCACGGCTAGGGTCGCAGACTTCGAACCAGCCGCTTATGTGCGCGACGAAATCACTAAGAAACTTGAAATACATAAATAATAATCACACTAATACAGGATTTAACTAGAACGCTAGCAAAAACGAAGACAGGTGTTAGTACTGATGATTACTGATAAGATACCGAAAAAAAATTCCTGTATTTTTAAAAGTTCACAATATATTGCAAATAAAATATCTGACTGACGCTAAAGGTCAACGAACGCTACGTAATATTGGCGTCACTCAGAAAAGCAGGTATTATTTAAATATTTTTATCGAATTATTGGAATGTCCTCTCCAAAACCAACACAAAAAAACACAAGTTTAATGTGTAAGGTTATCCGAGAGTTTTAATCTAAACAAATTAATTCCAAAATAAATAATTTAATTAGAGCGTGATTGCTATCACAACATCTAATTATTCAGTTCACAATCCAAATACCGAAAATATGCGATATCGCCCCGAATCTCGGAAGGAGACTGAACTAAAACCTTCGAAACACCCGTATTTATGCAAGTTCAATCTTGTTGGCCTCCTAGCAACAGATTGTATGACATCGAATGAGCCAAATATCGATTTTATCAATCTACCTGCATTAGCTAAATTAATAATTTTATATTATTTTTGACAACTCAAATCAATTTTTAAAAATAACCTTACAGTTCGGCCGTCCTGAATTTAACACGCCCTCGTGTTTCTAATCAATTTTGTCATGTCAGTCGCGGGCTTCCTTGCCCTAAGTCAAATCCAAATCATGGGCTATCCTGCCCTCCGTCAAATCATTAAAACCTACCCTTGAACTGTCGAACTCTCAGTTTTAATATCAAGTCAACAATAAATCCAAACGACTAACTTCTCATTCGATGTATACAAAATCTGAACCACTCATTGCAAATTACTTTCCAATTCACAAAAGACTAAATTATTAAAAAAAAACTAAAAATTTTAATCACCAAATCAAACTCAATAAAAATTTTAATCAAATGTGGGTTGTTTACAAAAAGATTCCAAAGCGAAATTAAGACAACGTGAGACACGTCCCGCTTCTGAATTATTGGCGTCACTCAGAAAAGCAGGTATTATTTAAATATTTTTATCGAATTATTGGAATGTCCTCTCCAAAACCAACACAAAAAAACACAAGTTTAATGTGTAAGGTTATCCGAGAGTTTTAATCTAAACAAACTAATTCCAAAATAAATAATTTAATTAGAGCGTGATTGCTATCACAACATCTAATTATTCAGTTCACAATCCAAATACCGAAAATATGCGATATCGCCCCGAATCTCGGAAGGAGACTGAACTAAAACCTTCGAAACACCCGTATTTATGCAAGTTCAATCTTGTTGGCCTCCTAGCAACAGATTGTATGACATCGAATGAGCCAAATATCGATTTTATCAATCTACCTGCATTAGCTAAATTAATAATTTTATATTATTTTTGACAACTCAAATCAATTTTTAAAAATAACCTTACAGTAAGTAGATCACTCGGAGTCAATGCCACGTCGTAGGTGGAGCATTGACTTAAATTTTGCACGCTACACATTGCGGGTTTGAAAAATACTAAATCACTGAATAAGTCAATTTATTTATTAAGGTTATATTGGCATTAGATTGTGTTTAGGTAGTATAATAATACTAAGTTTTTGTTAGTGTTCTGGTTACACCATGTATTGTAAGGCGAAAGTTTGTATCTGCGTTTGTGATTGTGTGTGTATGTTTGAACTTGCTGTTTCACCCAAAAACTTCTGGACGGATTTGACTGAAATTTGGAATGGGGATAATTTGTATAGCGGAGAATCAAAGTTCCCGTGGGTTTAAAAAAGCCTATCCACGCGGACGAAGCCGCGGGTGTCATCTAGTAATAAAAATAAAAATAATTAATTAATTATCACCACTATTTAGTTTTTATTCAAAGTAGGTACTGTTGTACACCTTTTGATGGTCACTTATGACCATCTGATGGTACTTTGATGGTACTTTAAATAAATAATTTTGAGGTTTTGAGTTTGAAATTTTAATAAATACCGCACTGAGGATCACTGGATTGGAGTAATAATATTAAACGGGCACAATTTTTTTCTATGTTGACATCGCATACAAGGCGCTTAATTTAATAAACCAGCTTTTTTAATAAGCAGAGTGGCATTAAATAATACACCTTTGCGTGCGATCAAGTAGGGGAAATAAATAAAGTTACAGCGTATGTAATTAAATTCCTTTGTGTGGTACTGAAATAGGAAAATAGCTAAAGAATAAATTAAACCTCAATTTTTTTTAACTAGTTGATGCTCACGCGACTTCAGCCGCGTTTTTTTTAAATCCCTTGAGAACTTTATAATTTTTCGGATAAGAAATAGCCTATGACGCTTCTTACTGCTTGAGGTCCTTTGTCTTTAATGGTCAAGTATTAGAGGCGCCTACCTAACCTGTAGGTATAATTGGCAATGTGTTATACAGCTTTCAAAACTATTTTTTTTTCTTTCCCATGAAATCCCAAAATTCCCCAATTTCCCAATTTCCCGGGAATGTCAAAGAATTGACATTTTCGGGATGCTATCTATCTCGTCAAACTCAGCTAAAAGAATGGGTCATCTCATGACTCATGATAAGGTAACAAATAGAGACATACAGACACACTTTCGCATTTACTTATAATATTTAGTATTTAGATTAAATCTTTTCTGAGCTATATGTTTTTGACGACCTCCTTGGCGCTGTGATTAGATCTTTGGTTTTAAAAGTGGGAACTTGCAGGTTCGATTCCCGGCACGGGCATATAACAGAGTAGGTAATAGTTTTCGAGGCATCATCTATTAGTTTTATCTATTAGTATAGCCTCAGTAGCTTAACGGTTAAGAAGCGGGTTGAAATCCGAAAGGGCGGCGGCGGCGGTTCAAATCCGACCCACTCTTAGCACAAGCTTCACGCTTAGTTGGAGGGGAACGGGGGAAAAAGGCATGTTTTATATAAATATGAAAACGTAAAATATGACCGAGTTCCAATAGTATGAGGTAGAAAGACGCGCAAATAGATAGAATTCTTAACCGACATTCGAGTAAACATCTGACTGGCACAAAAGGAAATAAAAAACCTTATAAGCTAGTAATGAATAAATTTTCCGGGCTACGGGCATGTCTGTTCATTGTGTCACATGGTTTTGTGTCTCTTCTTCCTCTCTAAACTAGATTCTGCCCGGGCGGCCTTATCTATAATGTGTTAAACACAATATAAACCTTTGTTGTGAAATGTTATAAATACCGAATTCAGAATAGATATAAAAATGTACGCGTAGATGTCCAGTAAAACTTCGGTACATTCTATTTCTCAATAAAAATAAATATATACATACATACATACATAGACTGCTAAAATCATAACCCTTCCTTTCGGCTTTGCCGTAGTCGGGTAAAAAAAAGCCCTGATGAAAACATGATCGTACAAGTGTTATGAAAAAACATATATACCTACCAGTAGGTATATTATGCGAGCGCTACCAATTATTTTTTATAAAGAAATGGAAGAAATGCAGGGAATATGAATGTGCATTCGACGTGAAGAGCTATGGGGGGTATTTGAAGAGCTCTCGTCTTCTCAATCAACATAGGTAGGTAGGCACTAGGTAGGTATGGGTACATGGAAGCTCAGTCGATACCACTTTAGATGTAGGTCCCATTGTTTGTCGATCTATATTTTCTAATCACTGTAGAGTTTTTATCTGTTACCATACAGTGGCTCCCGCCATCAATAGTTACCAAGGATTCTTTAAGACTTTTTTACGCTGGAATAACAAGTAACAACATGCGATATGCCACAAATGGAAATATTAATTTTGCAGCCGAAAGTAGCATACTTTTTTATGCTGGGACAGCATTACTATGCTGTAGAATTTGAATATTACTGAATATGCCATATGTAGTCTGTCATTGATTTGGCTAAGCTTTTAATTAGGTATATTAATATAGTATGCAGCGTTTTTTTTATTCACTATAGGTAAGCGCTTGACCACAATCACACTTGATGGAAAGTGATGATGTGGTCTAAGATGGGACGCGAAAACTACTAAAGCCTAGTGGCATGCCTTAATTTTGCACTGTGTTGACATCAAGCAATGAGGTGCGGGCGCCTTTTTAACCGACTTCCAAAAAAGGAGGAGGTTCTCAATTCCTCGGAATCTTTTTTTTAATTTTTTTAAATTTTTTTTAGAAAAGTTAATTGTAACGAGCAATTCGAAAAGAACAAATGACCGCTAACCAAAATGATGTATTACTGAGGACAGGTTTCAGATTGAGAAGGGCTTAGGTTAGGCCATAGTCCACCATGACCATGCTAACCAAATGTAGATTGGCTGACTTAACACACCATCGAGAATATTATAGACAAGGTTTCCTCATGCTATACAGTTAAAGCAAGCGATAGTTAAGTTTAATAAAGCACATACTCGTAACTCTTAAAAGTTGAGTGCCCGGGATCGAACCTAGGACCCCTTAATAGGAGGCTGAAGTCAAGCACAAGGCTATCGCCGCCTACCAGTTAAGGGAATCCAATTCCTAAAAGTTCTAACACAATCAAGGTTACAGTAACTAGAAAAGAGCTGATAACTTTCAAAGGGCTGAACCGATTTTCTAAGATTATAGCTCAGAACACTCTCGATCAAGCCCCCTTTCAAACAAAAAAAAACTAAATTAAAATCGGTTCATTAGTTTAGGAGCTACGATGCCACAGACAGATACACAGATACACATGTCAAACTTATAATACCTCTCTTTTTGGGTCGGGGGTTAAAAATGACCACCTGTACGACGATGGATCCTGAACGCTATCTTCACCTGATGACCTATAGGACGATGGAAACTGAACGATATCTTTATCCCATAATATCGGATGAGAGTTTAATATGGGTATTTAGAAATGTAGCTTCGATACTACGGAACAGATTTGCTACGCAGTACATATATCATTAATTCGTTCTGATGGACGGATGATCCGGCTTAATAGAGTTTTAGTTAGAAACGGTATGCCCAAAATGAACGTCCAAATTCCTATCTAATCAGATACGTGTACTTGATACAAAAATACGTACCTAATCATGATCGGCAAAACATTAAGGTCGAAATCTATAGTATGCAGTTTGACTTTGCTTAGACTTAAGTTTCAGTTAAAACGAGATAGATTTATGGCAGTGGTGTAACGCTGTCTCGTTTTAAGTGTCTTAAGTCTGAGCAAAGTCAAAGTCAAAGTCTATACTTAGATCTCTGCCAAGTGTAGACCTACCCTTAACAGGGCTCTCTCCGTCACTCGCTTCATACAATCGTAGTTCCAATTTCATTTGAATATTAAGCAACCAAAGTCCATGAAATTTTGCAGACATATTCTAAAAACTAATATCTGTGTCTGTGGTGTTTAAGATTTTTCTAAAAATATGTAGTTTTAAAATTACAGGGGCTCAAAGATTTGTATGTAAATTTTTAAGACCGCGTAACTTTGAAACCGAATATTTTAACAGAAATCTGGAAAACCACAGACATAGATATTAGTTTCTAGAATATGTCTGCATTTCAAGGACTTTGGTTGCTTAATATTCAAATGAAATTGGAACTACGTTGGTATGAAGCGAGTGACGGAGAGACCCCTCTTAATTAAACAGACATTCACTGAAAATGCTTAACTACTTACTTTTTTATTTTATTACTTGTTGGTCTTACGTACCATTGAATAGATAGCTGTTTGTTAGTTAACATAGCCGGAAGAATTTTAATCTATTTTATTTCCTGTTTCCGGTCGGGGAGACTGTTAAACAGGGCTTTTCATTTGCTGAAACTATTCAACACTCGGTTCTGTTCGCTCATTTCTGATTTCCAATACTACGAGTAGACGACTGCTTTTAATTGTGAATGCCATTCTCACATCCCTTTGTCATTCATTTTCTTCTTTTTTTAAAATTGAAAATGGTCCAATATTGTTATTTAAGGCTAGCTATAAGTTTTGTCTTATAGCCAGCTTATTCTAGGTAATTACTATACATATAAATCATGCTCGCGTTTTATAACGCCAAGAATACTGGCTGCATTTCCACAATGAACAACCAGGTTGCGAAAAAAAACAAGACCCTTCTGTCACCAGATGAGAAAACGTTTCGTAAGAATATTTTAGGACTAGAGGACTCCATAGTTTCCGCGGCAAATAGGACAAAAATATAAAAGGTATTCTTACAGATGAGAGGTGAAAAATGTTTCGTAAGAATTTTTTAGCACTAAGACTCCATGGGCTCAGAGGTTTTCATAGCAAAAGAACAAAAATGTTACTCGCGAGGAGAGAGGCATTTAAGTACGTGCGCTGTTAACCGGTTTCAACAATTTCAACGGCTCCCGGTCTTGTTTATTGAAAAGTTATATACACGTGGTTTAAATTCTGTATTGGCTTTTCATATATTCCTATTAAACAATATTGATATTGTGAGTTTGTTGGTCAATAGCTTCGAGCTCTTGTGATTCTAGTATTTGTATAACATTCTATGTCGATGGTACGTGTACCTATTAACTATAGTGGGTATTTTTTTATTTGATGACAAGTTTGATCTACTGCGATCTCTCCATGGGGATTGGTGATGCAGTCTAAAATCGGATATACACTCTCGGGAGTTCCCTTTGCGGAGGCCTTCGTGCTCGTCAATCATTTCTCTTGATTTATTCAGTTGGCGTAGGCCGCGCTGTTAGACCAATTTACGCAGCGTTTTGTTTGACGCCGGGCAAAAAACTGACACCGAATGGAGTACACTAGAGACCAGGCGAAACGAGGTTACAGTCTATACCTACTCTCGCACTCACACTTCTCACACGCACCATATACGTGCAACACACGTCTCACACGTGCAACACACGTGACACACATCCCACACTCGTGCAACATACGCGCTACACACGTGCCATATACGTCTCGTACCTGCAACACACTCTTCACACACGCACCACACACGCACTACACACGCGACATGCTCGCGTAACACACACACCACACGCGTGCCACAGGTGTACAACACACGCGCCTCACAATATTAATAATACTGTAGATCTTCCGAAAAATATCAATTTTAATAAACTGTAAAATAGTATTATGTAATTATATAGGTATTTCATAAGATTTAACATTAGAGGTTAAAGGCACGGGTTAGGATAACAAACTGCGATGTAGTTTGGCGAAATATTTTTTATAAGGATCTTTATGTGTCTGTAAATTAATAAATTAAAAAAAAAATGCTCGTAGTGATTTTTTTCTTTTCATTTGTGTATCAGTATATCCGATCGTAGGTACTTGGTAGGTATAAATGTAGAAATGCTCTTATCGTATTAAAAGATTTGGGCGCGCTCGCTGTTTCACGTTATCTCAGACAATGAGCTCCCGCGGGATTTTGCATTTTCCAGGTTCAGGAACATTAAGATGTAGTCCCAGAGCCCACAGCTTAAATTTAATTGTGTGGTTTAACAATAACACTTAATATTATTGTGTGGTCTTTGATAGAGTTTGTTTAATATTTAAATTTCTATCACATCACACAAAAATATTATAAAGGCGAAAGTTTTTGTGAATGTGTATGTTTGTAACACTTTCACGCAAAAACTACTGGATGGATTTGACTGAAATTTAGAAGGGAAATAGATTATACCATGGATTAACACATAGCCTACTTTTTATCCCGGAAAATCAAAGAGTTGTCACGGGATTTTAAAAACCCAAATCCACGCGGACAAAGTCGCGGGCATCAGTTAGTTGTTTATTAACAAGTAATTATAATATAGGTGTTATTACACCCATATTATAAATACGAAAATGTGTTTGTCTGTTTGCCCTTCAATTCGAAAAACGATCGACGTGATTTTTTGCTAGGCGTTAAAGACCCTGGAAAGTGGCATAGGGTTGTACTTTTTATCCCGGAAAATCAAAAAATTCCCACGGAAAATCCATTTAATTTTGATGAAATAACTTGAATTATAACCACCTCATTTGAGATTGGGTATCTATTTTGGTATTACCTAGATCTATTTAATTGTGTTTCATAATCTCTCTACCTGTTGTACTTGGCTCTTGAACTGAACATTAATCTTTAATTCCGAAGTCTCCTTAAAATAACAGACGGTTTATCGTGTTTCGAAATCGTTTTTGTAATTTTAATAAAGACGGTTTATTTCTAAAGCATTTATTTTTATCAAATTTCATTCAAAGCATATTTGGATCTTTACAATTACTACCCATCAAGACACATAGTACGAAAAACTGATACACATTAGGGTTCCAAGGCACTCGAATGGCGATTTTGCATCGGTGAGCGCAACGTTGGAAGACCCGCTCGCTGGGAGCCGCTGGATTCAGGCGGCGCAAGGCTGTGGAAGTTCCTACAAGAGACCTCCAAACGTCTCAGTGGACGTCCATCGGTTGATAATAATAATGATGATGATGATAAATATTGTCATATTATGATGATGGGAAAGAATATAAGTACCCATATTAAAAATACGAAAGTGAGTTTGTATGTTTGCGTGTCCTTCAGTCACATCACTACCGAGCAACTGATCGACATGATTTATGAGTAATATAGACCTGAAAAGTAGCTTATATCACTCACTAGCTGATGTGCGCGACTTCGTTCGCGTGGATGTAGGTTTATTAAAAATCCCGTGGGAACTCTTTGATTCTCCGAGATAAAAAGTAGCCTATGTGCTAATCCAAGGTATAATCTATCACCATTCCAAATTTCAGCCCAATCCGTTCAGTAGTTTTTGCGTGAAGGAGTAACAAATATACACACATACATACACACAAACTTTTTCATAATATTGATGTGTAGTGTTGTAGTGACAAAGGCTACGTTTTATCCCGGAATATGGAAGAGTTCTAACGGGATTTTAAAAGCCTCAATCCATACGGACGATGTCGCGGGCTCAGCTAATAAATTATATAGTAACTACCAGACAGCTTTTGTGATAACCAGAGTGGTTAAATAAGAGTATAAGGTGAAAAATTTCTACTGGACAATTTAATATGTACTTATTTAAAAACATGTCATTGTAAAAAATGTTTCTGCAAATAAATAATCTTGAATCTTGTAAGTTCGTGAAGAATTACAATATACCTAGTTAAAATGTTGATTTAACCAAGTACTTACAGGCAACCATTTGTAAAATAATAATTGCTTTGTAACGTAGCGGGCTAGCTCAGGTGAGTCCTGCCTTGCCTCGCTACGTACATGGAGGAGCAGGGGCCGAACCTACCTCCCGTCAGTTGTCCCTAACTGGGTTGAGGGAAGGTAAATTAAACGAACGGTATACACTAACGCCCTTCGGCGTTTATTGGATTCTTACAGTCTTAAATCTTAAACCTAGGTACCTATCCTACACGGGTTCTAATTATCCTAACAACACTCGGCCGCCGGCGACCGGCAGACTACGCACTACGGAGGGAAACGCGAGGGGGGAGCGGGGATATCGGCGGAGCTGACGAGACGGCTCGTCAACACCTCCTGCCTCGTTCGCTGGTATCACCACCCACCAGTCGTAAGCGTCTGACCACGTTCCGACTTTGGTGGCGAGCGGTGCTCCCAGTCGAACTGCCGGTTCGGTGGCCGGCGCGGCGTATTTATTAGCGAACGGCAGGAGGCGGTCGGAGTGGGGCGAAGCGTCGCAGGCCGCGTCGATTGACCGTCCTCGTAGAATGTTCGCGAAGTTTCGCTGATGCCTACGAGCGTCCGGTCACGTAGGCCACGGTGACTCATCCAAGATGCGCTGGCGACTGCCTCGTTATATCCCCCTCCCCCGTCGGAGGATTTTTACCTGTAAAAATCACAGAGTTAGGTATCTTGTTACTTTCAGTGGCTGTACGGCCGGTTCGGTACTTAGGTATGATCTCATTATACCATACGATACGATTACGATATTCATTATACCTTACGATACGATTCTGATACGACTTTGGTCCATTTTAGGAATGGAATTTTTTCATATCTTTTACGTGTGCCGTACATATTTTCCCGCCTTCGAGGCATTTTAGTAAAAATATTACGGGTGACTTTTGTTCTATGACCTTATATGGTCCTGAGAACTTCGGTGCTAATTTGGCGCAAAACTGTTTGCTAGCGTTTGATAACGGGTAGTCTCTTTTCAAAACGAGTTCGTTTATACTCGGTTTCCATTCGCGTCGATACTTGTCGTAATGGTTTTTTTGTTGACTTGATGCGGTGTCTTGGTTATTTCTGACTATTTGATAGATTTCTTCTAGTTTTTGTTTTTCTTTTAACGCGGGAGTTGGGAATTGATTTTCGTCGTGTATGTTTCTTAATTCCCTGCCGAATAACAAGAATGCTGGGGTGTATTTTGTCGATTCTTGGATCGATGTATTTAGTGCGAAATTGAATTCGGTTAGATATTCATCCCATTTCTTGTGGTTTTTTTCTATAAACGCTGCTATCATGGTTTCGAGTGTTCTATTCACTCTCTCGGTCGGGTTACACTGTGGTGTGTACGGAGCTGTCAGTTTTTGTTCTATTCCATATTTTCGTAGTGTATCTTTAAACTGCTTGCTAATAAATATTTTTGCGTTATCACTTAGTAGTGTTTTTATTCCCCCATATCTCATTAAGATGCACTCCTTAAGAGCATTTACTACTGTGTTTGCGGTTGCGGTTCTTAAGGGCTTTATTTCTGACCATTTGGTGAACTTGTCGTGAAAAACGATGATCCACTGGTACCCTTTCGAGGATCGTGGGAGCGGTCCGATCAAGTCGGTTGTGACCACTTGCCACGGTTCTTCCGCATTTTTAATGTGCATTAGGCCAGGTTTTTTTTCTTGTGAACTTTTGTGTTTTTGACACGTTTCACACCGGTTTACGTATTTTGCCACATCTCTGAAGATACCTGGCCAATAATAACGCGAAGCAATTTTATTGAATGTTTTTGATGTACCTAAATGGCCCGCGTTCGGTTCGTCGTGATTTTGACGTAATATTTTTTCCTTATCTGCGTTAGTTACGCATAATTTCCATTCGGTTGCCGGGTCCAATTTTCCTCCGTAACGTGGGTTAATTATCCTTCTGTACAATTTTCCTTCGCGTATGCAGTAGTCGGTTTCTGATTCCGGTTTCTTAGTTACGCTATCGTATTTTTTTGTGTACCAGTCTTTTTTCTCCACTGTTGTGGTGTATACCGGGTTTCTTGATAGTTCGTCCGCTATCACATTTTGTTTTCCTGGTCTGTATACTATGTCGAAACTGTATTGTTGTAGTTCTAATGCCCATCTCGCTAGCCTACCAGATGGGTTTTTTAAGGTGTTTAACCATTTGAGAGCTTGATGGTCGGTTATTATGGTAAAGTGGTATCCTTCTAAGAACGGTCTCATCTTTCTTATTCCCCATACTACCGCAAGGCATTCCTTCTCCGTGGTTGAGTATCTTGTTTCTGGAGGTTGTAGTGCTCGACTTGCGTACATTACTACCTTTTGCTGTCCGTCCTCCTCCTGCATTAAGACGGCTCCGAGGCCTGTGTCGCTTGCATCTGTTTGGAGTACGAATGGTTTCGAGAAGTCGGCTCTGGTTAAGATCGGGTCTTCTATGAGTAATTTTTTTATTTTTTCGAAGCATTCTTGTTGTTCTTTTCCCCAGTTGAATTTTTCGTCTTTCCTTAGAAGTTTTACCAATGGTGACGTAAGTTCTGCGTAGTTGGGAATGAATTTTCTATACCACGATGTCATTCCTATAAACCGCCTTATGTCCTTTATGCTCTCCGGTGCCCTGAGTTGCTTTATCGCCTGTATTTTCCCTTCATCCATCTTCAGACCTTCCTTTGTTATCACGTGACCTAGGTATTCTACTTGGTGTTGGCAAAACTCACATTTTTCTTTGTTTATTCTGAGACCTGCGTCGGTGATTCGTTTAAATATTTCTTTTAAGTGCTTTATGTGTTCGTCAAATGTTTTGCTGCAGACTATTATGTCGTCTAGATATACGTAAGCGTTTGGTTCTAATTCTGGGCCTATCACTCTATCTAATAATCTCTGAAATGTTGCACCACTTGAATGTAGTCCGAATGGCATAACTCTGAACTGGAATAGTCCTCTTCCTGGTACCGTGAACGCCGTTATTGGTTTGCTTGTCTCGTCTAGTGGGACGTTCCAGTAGCCATTCTTTAGGTCGAATTTTGAAAAATATTTTCCTTTACTTAGCTTTTCTAGTGTGTCGTCTATTTGGGGTATCGGGTAGGCGTCTTTTTCGGTAATTTCGTTTATTCTTCTGAAGTCTATGCAAAATCGGTATTGGCCATTATCCTTTTTGGCCATCACTATTGGTGAGCTATACGGGCTGCTTGATCTCTCGATGATTCCATCTGCCAACATTTGATTTACGTGTTCGTTAATTTTTTCTTGCATTTTCGGGTTTCTCGGGTAGTATTTTTGCTTTACTGGTTCTTTATGTTTTAGCTTTATTACGTGTTTTACCCAGGTATTTCCTTTTGGGCTTCTTTCAGCTTTTTCGAACTCTTCTTTCAGAACGGTCTGTAGTATGGTTTTTTGTTCGGTGGTAAGGGTGTTTGTCTTGTTCTCTTTTGCTTCCAGGTTTATTGTCTCTGTGTGCTCACATGTCGCCTGTTTCCAGTCTATTGTAAGTCCTATTCGTGTAAGCATGTCCATCCCCATTATCATTACTGTTGTTGATGGGAGATAGATGACTTGGTGCGTTAGGACTCTTCCGTTTAATTCTAACTCAATGTTTACGGCTGTATCTGTCGTTACCTTGGACCCGTCTGCTAATTTTATTGTTGTTTCTTTCCTTACTGTTCCTTTATTGTGTTTTCTTACGTGTTCCATGATTTCCTTGTTGATGTAGGTATTTGTTGACCCTGTATCTACTAACGCGTTGAACGGTTTTCCGTGTATTTTTATGTTGGTAAAGATCCTCTTGTCCTTTCCCACTTGTATGTTTGTTGTATATGCTTGTTTAACTCTGTTCGTTTTGCCTGTTTCTTTACAGCAGTTCTTCGTTAATTTTCCTAGAAGACCGCATTTGCTGCAGAATATGACCTGTTTATTCCGACATTCCTGGGATTTGTGGTTTTTCTTCCCACATTTCCAGCAGCAGGTATTCGGATCGTAATCTTGGTTGACCAGTTTTCCGTTCTTTTTATGGTCTTCCTGTTTCGGGTTTTCCGACGTTTTATCGGTTTGTTCTGTTCGGGTTTCTCTGTGTTGATAATTTGTCCTTGTGTACCTATCTTTGTATCGGTCTGTGTTTATCTTTTCGTAGTCCCTTGCTAGCTGAATAAGTTCTGTAATTGTATCAAAGTCTCTTCTCTTTATGTAATATTGGTAATTAGACTTCATATTGTCGTATATTCTTTCCAGTTGTTGTTCCGGTGTAAGCTTTCCGTATCTTCTAATGAGCGTTTGTATATCGGTTAAATATTGTACGAAGTTTTCCCAAGGTCGTTGTCGTCTATTTATAATTGTTTCTAAAAGATTTTTCTCATAATTCCTCGGGTAATAATATAGTTTAAAATTTTCCGTGAAATCTTCCCAGGTTTTCCAATACTGGTTGTTGTTTCTGTACCATAGTGACGCTTTTCCGTTAAGACATCTGGGTATTAGATGTATTATTTTGTCTTTATTGACCTTTAACGTATCTGCTAGTTCCTCTATTCTTTCCAGAAATTCGGCGGCGTCCCCTGTTGTATCGTAATGGATCTTCCAGCGGGATATGGCCTTATCAAATTCTTTCATTTCCTCTTCGTTCCCCATTGTGCAGTCTTTGAACGTTTCTTCCTCGGTTTTGATTATCTGTGATAATTGCTTACGCAATTCGTCTACTGTACTCGTGGGTGTAACCGGTATATTTCTATGTTCTAGTTCTTCGATTAATTTTTGTTTATTTAGCGCGTATATCCAGGCCGTGGGCATTATCTTCTTTTACTACTATGGTTTACTTATTTCTATCTTGTTTAAGAATTTCTATATTAAGCAATCTGGTTTATGCTAACTAAATCACGGGTTATTATTTTAACTTCTACGGTAACGGACAGAACGGTACCGGTAACGATCACTTTCGATACCGGTGACAACGGTAAAATATGACTATAACAGAAAATGACGGTTAACTAGTTTATTTCTTAATCTATCTTTTCACCGGTGACGGATTATTATATAGTACGGATGAAATGGTAACGGATTATTATACGAAACGGTAACGGTAACGGCTTATTTTTAGTTTATATCTATATTTCGACGGATGAGCGGACGGTACTTTATCTTTCTATATTTTATATCTTATATATTTCCTCTTTTAGACTTTATACTTTATATTTTATCGGTAATGGAATATTATGACTATATATATCGATAATTTTTTCCCCCTCGTTTTATTAATTCGGTCGGATGCTTATCCTCAGATTTATCTTCTCGGGACCCCCGAGCCGACTAATCCTGGATAAGCATATAACTCGCGCCTTTAATTGTCGGATTTCTAGGTTTTCACTATTATATTTCGGTCGGATACTCACACTTACAGTCGAACTCGAACTGTACGAGTCAACTTTTTGCAAGAGTTTATATCCGTTAACGCGTTTTTTAATTTTTCTAATTTTCCCCCTTGTGTGTCTGTGTTGTGTGGTATTTTGTTACGATGTGGAGCTGATCTTGGATTTATCTTCTCGGAACCCCCGAGCCAACTAATCCTGGATAAGCATCCAATTCTCGCGATTCTATTCTTGTGAGTTTTTATTGAGTTTCGCGGTCAAATATTCACCCTTACAGTCGAACTCGAACTGTACGAGCCGACTTTGTGCAAGGGTTTATATTCGTTAATGCTTTCAAATCACTCGAATTTACATAAAAGTGTTACCTGTGTGTTTTCCCTGTCTCCTCTCGGATCGGATGCCACTGCGATGTAGCAGGGCGTATATTTAATTTTTACGGAATTCTATTCGGAAACGGATACGACCGGGTCTATGCGACGCGCGTGAATCCCGGACGGCCGGGTGGGTTTTTCGGATGGGCGCCAATGTAACGTAGCGGGCTAGCTCAGGTGAGTCCTGCCTTGCCTCGCTACGTACATGGAGGAGCAGGGGCCGAACCTACCTCCCGTCAGTTGTCCCTAACTGGGTTGAGGGAAGGTAAATTAAACGAACGGTATACACTAACGCCCTTCGGCGTTTATTGGATTCTTACAGTCTTAAATCTTAAACCTAGGTACCTATCCTACACGGGTTCTAATTATCCTAACAACACTCGGCCGCCGGCGACCGGCAGACTACGCACTACGGAGGGAAACGCGAGGGGGGAGCGGGGATATCGGCGGAGCTGACGAGACGGCTCGTCAACACCTCCTGCCTCGTTCGCTGGTATCACCACCCACCAGTCGTAAGCGTCTGACCACGTTCCGACTTTGGTGGCGAGCGGTGCTCCCAGTCGAACTGCCGGTTCGGTGGCCGGCGCGGCGTATTTATTAGCGAACGGCAGGAGGCGGTCGGAGTGGGGCGAAGCGTCGCAGGCCGCGTCGATTGACCGTCCTCGTAGAATGTTCGCGAAGTTTCGCTGATGCCTACGAGCGTCCGGTCACGTAGGCCACGGTGACTCATCCAAGATGCGCTGGCGACTGCCTCGTTATAGCTTAACGAACCTAAGATCTTGAATTTCCGAGAAACAATTATTAATATTGAAAAGCCCTTTTCACCACGAATATTGAGTTTGAATTAATATTGAAACAAGTGATAAATTAGAAATTTATAACACCCACGACAAGTGAAGGTTACAGTAACTAGAAAAAAACTGATAACTTTCAAACGGCTGAACCGATTTTCTTGGATTATAGCTTAGAACACTCTCGTACAAAGCCACCTTTCAAACAAAAAAATTAAAATTAAAATCGGTTCATAAGTTTAGGAGCTACGATGCCACATACAGATACACACGTAAAACTTATAACACCCCTCTTTTTGGGTCGGGGGTTAATAAGGATATTTATAGAAGCAATATTACATTTATTATCTACCTAGTTTTCGATTTGTTTGTCGCGTCGACAAGTAAATTGGAATTAAATTGAATCTGTGAACATGCACACTTCCAACAGGCGTGTATAAATTCTCACAGTCGATCGTTTGGTACATGTTTGTAGCAGGCAGGAAAGTATTTATAATTCAGCAATGTTCAGAGTAAAGACTAGACTAGAAAGGCGAAGTGAAGAAGTTCGTTAAAGTAGGGTAAAATTATGTGGATTTACTATTAAGGGCTAGCGTCCATAACCCGTCCATAAAAAAAACTCTGTGAAGTGCAGTATAGCCCAAGGACATTTAATATTATTAAGGTACTGCTAGCGGACTCTTTTTTTAAAACTTAGAATCAGGCTGAGTTCAAAAGTAACGCAGAAACCTTCAAGTGTAACGCAAAAACCTTTAAGTGTAACGCAGAATCATTCAAGCGTAACGCAGAAGTCAAAAAAAAAATAAGGCAGAAACCTTCAAAAGTAATGCAGAAATCTTCGAACTTAACGCAAAAGTGACGCAACAGTAATTTGAAAGTAACTTAGGAATTTTGAAACGTTATTCAGAACCCTTTAAGTGTAATGCAGAATCCATCAAGCGTAACGCAGAATGTTCAAAATGTAATTGGCATGAGTTTTAAAGTGTACATATTCAAGCATACACTGACCTCTATTAATTAATACAAGTACGCTGGACTTGCTATTGTCGACCTGTTTTGAAGCAACACGATTATCCCCATTTTAGTGCCGATTGCAGCATAGCAGTGAGTGTGAGTTGTACTTGGAAATAGCCTGGAATGTTAGTGTTGAGGAATCAGTCAAGAAACCTTGGCAACACGCAGACAATTTGAAACAAGTGTAAATTTTATTCATTTTTATTTTAGTGACGCGCTTCGATACAGCACAAAAATAACTGTCATTTTGTATGGCATACCTTCCCTAGCGTACTTCCATTATGTCTATAGTGATGAGGCGTCTGTCAACACCTTGTCAACACGACGACCATTTTTAATACCCGACCCAAAAAGAGGGGTTCTATAAGTTTGACGTGTGTATCTGTGTATCTGTGGCATCGTAGCTCCTAAAGTAATGAACGGATTTTAATTTAGTTTTTTTTTGTTTGAAAGGTGGCTTGATCGAGAGTGTTCTTAGCTATAATCCAAGAAAATCGTTTTAGCCGTCGGAAAGTTATCAACTCTTTTCTAGTTACTTGTAACCTTCACTTGTCGGGGGTGTTATAAATTTTTAATTTACATTTGTACACAATTAGTATCAATGTTAGATATGCTCCGTGAGGCGCGTCGAATCGGCACGAAAATAACTATCATTTTGTATGGCACACCTTATCTAGCGTACATAAGTATTTGAAATATGTGTATATCTGTGGAGCATACGGTATAGTCGCATCGCATAGGAGCATCGGGGCGAAACTATTTTCATTTTTGCATGTCGCATCGATTCGGCAAGTCTTTGAGTTGCTTATACGTTATACGCTTTTAGGAACTGCTTTGACGGAGTTTGGACGATTTATTGGAGTAGTTTGTATACTTTTCAGACTCGTTTGTTTCTGATATGTGAATTGAAATGGACCCTGAGATTGCACCCAAGCGCAACTCTATATACTTAGTTAAATTAAAAAACAAACCGATGCTCTTTACACTGTGCCTAAAATGTGCAGGTGTCCATGTTTCCTGCCCCGTACCTATAACAAAATTATACCTTTAAGGCAAGTGTTAATAAACATATTCTAGGCAAGCGCGTTCCAAACTAGACCTGCTTTCCAATCTACCCAGATTGTTTTTTAATAAGTATGATTGTCGTCAAGTGCGATCCTATCTTGCAATAAAATACGGAACCCTAAAAAGGAACCAACTTACATTTCTAAATTTAATTTTCCCTGCGAGGTAAATTGCTATTTGCTAACCTAAGCGGCCTTTGCCCTTCTTTTGACAGCATTTAGCCCTTTAACAGTGAAAAGAGTAATAACATGACAGCATATTATCCTCACTCAAATATTTGAGTAATATTCGGAGTTGTTGTTTCACTAGAGTAGCAATTCCCCGGAACAATACTGCGGAGTGATTCGCTAACTCAGTGATCATCACTGAATGAAAGCCAATAAGTTCATTTGACATATTTTACTTTTAATCTAATCAATTGAAAATCCATACTAATATTATAAATGCGAAAGTGTGTCTGTCTGTCTGTCTGTCTGCTACGTTTTCACGGCCCAACCGCTGAACCGATTTGAATGAAATTTGGTACAGACATGGGATACATCCCGGGGAAGGACATAGGCTACTTTTTATCCCGGAAAATCAAAGAGTTCCCACGGGAAATCCACGCGGGCGAAGCCGCGGGCATCCTCTAGTTTACTATAAAATACTAATTTTTTATCGTTAAGTAAAGCTGCATTGTAGACTGTCCAGCTTACTAAGTAGCATATGTGCTGAGGTGGGGAGGAGCAAACCGCCAATGGTTTGACACGTTGACGGTTTGCTGTTCTATAGGTGACTATATAGTCTACCTCAATGACTCGCTGCAAATTTCTGCGCCCCTCGTCGCTAAGTGGTTTGCCAAGTTCGGCGTGGGCTTGCTAAAACGCTTAGTCAAATAAAAGAGTTTGAGATCGGTACTTTGTCTATAGTATTTTGTTGAGGATTTGGTTTTATTTGAATAGTAAGCTTGGCAACATTAATTAATTGTTTATTACCTACTAACTAGACGATGGATGGATTTAAGTTATTAAAAATCCCGCGGGAAAGCGTATCCCTCTGTAAGCCAGCCCATTTGTTCAATCGATGTTGACGAAAGGTACAGAAGTAGCTTTGCACCTTGGACATAGGTTACTTTTTATCCCGTATAATTAAAGAGTTCCTATTGAATTTTTAAAAACCTATAAATCCACGTGAACGAAGTCGTGACGAGTTATCTATTTTGTTCAGAGAGAGAGTGATAATTAGCATCCCGGAAAAGATATTGGCCACTTTTTATCCTGGAATCGAGGAGTTCCCATGAGCTTTATAAAAAACCAATGTTGATGAATTTGCAGACATCAATAATATTATATTAAGTCAACCTAGAGTAACAAGATTAATATTTTCCAAAATAGAACACTTGCGCGGGTAAGCGCGTAATCCCGCCAATTCATCACAAAAGTAGGTTAAGACTCTTATAGTCTGGATTCCCGGATATAATGACGGAATTTCGGTTGCAAGCTACATTAAATTTTCCTATAGAAATGCAGCAACTGTGTGAGGCGTGAAACCAAAAAAAAAATATAACGAATAATAATAAATTTCTGAAAGGCCTTCAACGCATTGGCCGTTCCTCTGGTGCTGCAAATGTTCATGGGCGGTGTTATTCACTTAACATCAGGTGACCCGTCTGCTCGTTTGTGTCTAAAAAAAAGAAAAAAAGGAAAATAAGGCATGGACGGTGGACCCTCAAACAGACGGATGGATGAGGAAGGCGGAGGCGCGCTCTTGAAAGGCCTATGTCACAAGTAAGCCCTTTACTCATCTGGTTGTATATGATAATGCAGTCTAAGACCAAAACCTCACCGAAATCGCACCGACGGCTCACCGAAACCTCGCTGAAACCTCACCGCAACCTCACTGAAATCGCACAGAAACCGCACCGAAACAGCACCGAAGCTACACCGAAATCGCATCGAAACCAAATGAGTATGACATGACTACGGCAAGACTTTGACAAGATTACGACACGCTAATTATTTTTTTTGATTTTTCTTTTATTTTAATGGACAACTTAAAATTTCGAAAAATATCATGTTATTTTGATTTCGCAGGCGGCTTACAATGTTTTATTGCTATCTCTTTCTTGGTACATTACAGTGAACAAATCTATCCTTCTCATACCTTTGGCCTCTTAACTTACAGATTAAATCTCGAGAAATATAAATTCTACCCTGTACTGTAAATTAAATAACATCGGGTGGAACATTAATAAAGCTTTCACACGCAAAGCTGCGAAACTTTGTTGCGAACAACAAAATGATTTTCCATTTGCGGCGTTCCATTTGCGGCTTTCTAATAAATCCAATTATTATTATTATTTTAGTTTAAAGCTTATAATATATTGTATTTTCACTAACTAAGTTTAATTATTCACTCACCTTTGACGGCCTCCCTGGTGAAATTTTCGATGTATTTACAGAAAATCTATATTAATATTAGCGAAAGTCGTTTTCAGGGCTTATCTTCTTAACCAAAATTTGGTTTATAAGATGAAAAAACTATTCAGAGATAGCTTAGTTGCATCCAATAGGTTAACCCGAAAAATCAGAGGTCCCTTTTGAACCCCAGCAAGCGCTGTGGTCTTACATGTGGGAGGTCCCGGGTTCGATTTCCGGCAGAGAATTTGAGAATTTATAACTTCTAATTAGTCTGGTCTGGTCTGGTTGGAGCCTATGGGCGTAGCTACTTACCAGCCTACCGGCAAAGCCGTGCCGCTAACCGATTTTGTGTTCCAGGATGATGCCGAAACCAAACAGAGGTATGAGTTTCTTTAATGAAACAGCTATATCCCTTCCAAGTTAGCCTGTTTCCATCTTAGGCTGGCATAATCATTTACCACCAAGTGAGATCGTAATCAAGGGCTAACTGATATCGGAATGAAAAGTACCTACTTGCCATATTATTATTATGAGCGTTACCACGTACGCAGTCCTCACTCCTCAACCTTCCTCAACCACTTCCCGCCACCTTCTTTATTATATCGTCGGTCTATCCTATTGGAAGGCCCATTACATAACGAGTACTGTCATACGCTGTCTTTAGAACTTAGAGGGGTCTCTCCGTCACTCGCTCTATACAAACGTAGTTCGTCTCTCATTGGAATACTAACCAACCATACCCAATGGAATTTTGTAGAAACGTTCCGGGAACTAATATCTATGCCTGTGGTTTTCCAGATTTTCGTTAAAATATTCGGTTTCAAAGTTACGCGGTCTTAAAAATTCACATACAAATCTTTGAGCTCCTGTAATTTTAAAACTACATATTTTTAGAAAAAAATCTAAAACACCACAGGCACAGATATTAGTTTCTAGAATATGTCTGTAAAATTTTATGGACTTTGGTTGCTTAATGTTCAAATGAAATTGGGACTACGATTGTATGGAGTAAGTGACGGAGAGAGCCCTGTTAACGTCCCTCGAGCTTAAGTCTTATACGACACCTAAGTATTCTATTACTGAACCTTAACTAAGTATTAAGCCTAGTTATGTCTCAAAAGAAGAAAATGCCTTCTAAAGCAAGCGAAAATTTCAAGCATACTCGTACCATCCTGAAAACGAAATGAAGTTAGTAAAAAAGCTTTTATATTATGATATGCGAAGGGAGGTTTTTCTACAAGAAACATACTTAATAATTTCCCATCAAGAGTGCGGTGTGGAAATTGTTCTTTTAAAAATGTCTTAAGGTAAAGTTGTAGTGGAAAATGTGTTATCTTTGCCCAACTAAGGGAAATCATTATTATTCCGTTTAAAAAAAAAGCGGTCAAGTGCGAGTCGGATCGCACACAAAGGGTTTCGTATATTCGTACAAGAGATAACAAACAGGAAGTAATTTTTTTTGTGATTTAACCAGAAATTAACGGTTTTCGGATTTTTCCCTTTACTTTCTGCTGTAAGACAATGCTAAGACATAAAATATGTAATTCGTCTAAACGCCAAGCAACTTATTGCTTTTGAATAAGCAAGGAGCAATCTCAAGAGATATGTAAGTACGTAGTTAAGTATTAGCCTTCAGGTTAATGATCTAATCTCACTTTGAAGGAAGTTAGCAACCACCTGAAAACAAGGCCGTAGCATAATAGCAAAATAACGCATAAAAGCTTTTGATTTTTTAATATATTTCATATAGTTAATTTTTAGAGGAATGTGCAGCGCCCAGACAAGTCGCCAAGACTTCAGGGCGCTAAGAATACAATGTAAATAGTTGTAAGAATTATGTAAATACAATAAATAAATAAATAAATTTATCGTCCAAAATGTCGAAAAAAATACCCGAGTACCCTCGCTGCGCGAGTCTGACTCGCACTTGGCCGGTTTTTCAATGGTGAGAACTTTTCTCAAAGGTGTGTGGCAGGCAACTCTCAGGCATAAAGGTTTCCTCACGATGTTTCGTAACCGTTAAAGCGAATTATACGAATATAAACTAAGTATGTAGAATATAAACAAGAATCTAATTTAAAAGTATGTTTTAAATTAGATTCTTGACCTTAACCCAACAAAAGTACCTAAAGACCTCTAAAACTACTTTAACTGGATATAAATATTCATTCAACACTAAGCAATTACTATTCAGTCCTAAAGACACATTAATTAGTGTAAGCTTAAAATTGTCTTTTGGGTCGCTAAGTGAGGACGATACGAGATAGTTAAGCGAGTGGGCGTCCGTCCGTTGAATAAATATTATTATGATAGAATGAGGTAAAGCGAGTCGTTTGAACAGAGATATTATTTTAACGTGATTTAATCAATCCTGTATATACCTATAATACAAGATACATGACGTAGTACAAAGGATTCAGATACCTTTGTACTATCTTGTAGTAGTACCTAGTGTCACTTGAACTCAGGAGAAATTAATAAGAATTTGCAGAGATTTATTCCATTCCATGCCATTCCAGGTCTATGTCCAGCTGTGGACGCATACAGGCTGATTTCCATCAGCCTGTATGCGTCCTTTTCAAGAGCGCGCCACCAAACACGGTGCTCCACCTTCCTTATCCACCCGCTTCCCGCCACATTCTTCAGGTCATCGATCCACCGGGCAGGAAATTTATTCGTAGTTACTTTATTAAATTTAAATACTTAGTTTGAAGTGAGAAGCCTGACAGGCTATCAGAGCTTCACAACACAATACTTAGCTAGTAAATACTAATTAGACCTACAGGCTCCTATTACAGGTTTGTGAACTGTTGTACGGACCCACGTATCGATGTTCCACGAATACCTAGCTGCAATTCGTGCAGGTATGTTCACGAATATTTCCGACTAGCTGATGCCCGCAGCTTCGCCCGCGTGGATTTAGGGTCTGAAATCCCGTGGGAAAGTTGTCACAAAGTTCCTCTATCGATTAAAAAAAAAATTACGCAAATCGGTTCAGAAATCTCGGAGATTTCGGTGTACATAGGAAGAAAAACACAACTCCCTTTTTGAAAGTCGGTTAAAAAAGTAGCCTATTTTACTCCCTGATCAATCCTCTACTTGTCTGTGAAAACCCCGTCAAAAACGGTCCAACCGTTCCGAAGATTAGCCTTTTCAAACAGACAAACAGACAGACAGACAGACAGACAGACAAAAATTTTAAAAACGTGTGATTCAGTGTTGGTATCGTTCAAATAACCATATGAGCTTAATATGAGGTAGTTATTTCGAAATTACAGACAGACACTCCAATTTTATTTATTAGTATAGATAGTTGAGCTGCATTTTTCGAGCGTTTGAAAAAGTAATTGGCTTTGTAAATGGATCATTTTTCTGCGTGAATGTAAAGCTGTTTTCCATGGAATTGATGAATGTGTAGCAACCCTAAGGATATCACAAATTAGGTACACAGTTCTTTGGTACTAATAGATACATTTTTTTTCTCTCGTCTGGCTTTACACTGATTAGCCAATGTCAAGTTTGTAGTTATTTAGCTTCCCAGTCAGTTCCACCACCAATAAACACCAGCAGAACACAAAAACTGGCCACTTCTAACAAAAAAAAAACACTCCAAAAAGGCACCGCACGCGCGCCATCAAACGCCAACACAGACGAAGTCTAGCAATAAAGGTATTGCCACACACGCATAGACTACTATAGTGGTTTATGCACACACGTCATGCGTTAAAGCATGTTATTAGGTAAATATTTAATTAATGGCACATAACTGCCAAAAATAACATTTGTGTGGCCGGGGCCGAACCGAATAGAAGGTCGAGAGACGTCATACAGCAAGCATACAACATACTGCCTGCCTGCATTGAAAGGCGAGTAAATAGATTCGGTTATTTAAGCGAGCGTTTGCACTCACCCGTTACACTTTCACACCTATCTATCTGTTGTTTTTCTACCCTTTGATGTTTATTTTCGATTGAATATACGCGGACTGTTCAAACATGGTTCAAACGGAATATTTTGACGGCATAGAGTTGGACAACAATATACTTACGCTATTTTTCAATTTCTTTTATGTATTGTAGGTTTCTGTTTTTATTTAAAACTGCAACACCCTTAAACTCTTAAACTTTAAGGGTGTTTGGTAGGGGGTTGCCACGACTAAGTGTCTGGCAAAGCATAACGTGATTTCTAATACTTACAAAAAAATTACACTTTACACTTTGACGCCTTTTTAGAGCTTTTTGCCTGTTATCTCCCAAAGCCACCATGATCCAAACTTCATAGTCGCTGATCGGTCTTCCCTGTGTTGGGGACAATACGCCGAGAAACATTCAGCTTTTATAAAATAACGAAGGTCTGGCCCTCGCTGGGTCTCTCTCTATAATTTATGAGTAACTACGCCTCGGATGATGAATCTTAATTTTCGAGTTCAATGACGATTACGGTGCGATTACATCTATATGGCAATGCCGAACACTGCCGAAAGCATCCGATCGACCTAACTTTACTTCTGCAAGCGGGAAATGCCGAATAGTACCGAATAGTAGACGAACAGCGCAACTCACAAGTGGGACGCGGCGCGGGGAGGGCGCGGTACGCTAGCGGCATTGACGCGGCAAACGGCATGATAGTTACCCCGCGGCCCGCACCGCGCGTACCGGTCCCGTGCCGACTGCGCGTTTACACCTCGTGTTACGACATACAACATAAATAGCTTTACCGAAACGATTCTTTTAACCTCTGTGACCCTAGTAACTACAAGGTTTAAAAGGTTACAAGGTTACAAAGTTCTTTCATGGTACATCTACTGGCAGATATTCTTATCGTGTACCAGTCTTACTACCTACCTACTTCTAATAGCATAATATCACATAATATTTTGTAAAACGAACTTTGTACCTTCATAGTTACTGCCAGCGCTCCTAGCGGCAACATTCCAAATTAATTGATCCATTCTTTCGTGCGGCGCGGCAGGCCGTTTATGAAATTACGCGTTCAACAAATAACTATTATTATAATATGTATTGGCTGATTCTATACGGGAATACTATAACATTGTGCTAGACATATTATTACATACTTACTTGTATAAAAGTTAAAATCAATTATAATGGATAAACCGAATGACTGTAAAGACTATCTACCTACAGAAAACTCATCACTGTAACTGTAAAAGTGTAAACGCAGTGAAAAAACTTTAATCACTGTAGGTACCTCGTAAAAATAAGGGCCTTGCGTTAAAGTATGACGTCCGAATTACGTTTAGTACAGGAGATAGAGAAACATGAATGTCTGTACAACTCCAATTTGCCTGAATACAACCGCAAAGATCTGACAGACGAAGCATGGGGCCGTGTATCTTATGCCACTAACTTAACAAGTAAATAGTTTTATGACCTACTCATCTTCTATAGTCTTTTTTTTAATTATTACGGTGTACTGAGCAAAGGAATGTTATTATATGCCCTGTCCATGAACTCTTCAGTTTCGCATCCTGTTGAGTTCTTTTCAATCTCTGATTTTCCTACGGATTTCCTCATTTATAATTTGATTAAGTAAAGAAACTCCAAGCAAGGCTCTCTCCGTCGCCTGCTGAGCGACTCTGAGCTTTCAAGAGATGGACACATTTCGTTCGAAAAAAAAACCGGCCAAGTGCGAGTTAGACTCGCGTACTGAGGGTTCCTTACTCGGGTATTTTTTCCTACATTTTTCATGATTCTAGGTCAACGGGAAGTACCCTATAGGTTTCTTGTCAGACACGACGGACGGACGGACAGACAGATAGACAACAAAGTGATCCTATAAGTATATATGTATTTCCTTTTGAGGTACGGAACCCTAAAAACCAATAGACGTTGAATAAAGCCCATAAAAATTGCAACACTAGAGACATAGAAAGGACTTTTTTAGTTACTTTATTGTTAGAGGCAACTGGTGCCAATAATTTGTTGGCAGAAATTACCCCGTATTTAACGGAGTCATGGAAGAAAACCAGGCATCTTGCATAGCTTGGTAGTAGCTACAAAGTATATACAGTGGTTCATGACATTTGTTAAACACAATGAACTTTACATGTGTAGATTTTAGTTTCTCGTATTGTTCAGATGCCTTTAACCTGAGTAGATATTTTATTTTGTTCCAGTGACCGAATGTAAAGAAAAATGGCGGAACATTCGAAGTTCACTTCTTAGAAGCTTGAAACCCAGCGAGAAAACTAAGAAACCTTACTACTTAAGTTCATACTTGACCTTCGTTTTACCATTCATGAAACCACTGAACACCTTAGAACTCAGGGAAGATATTTTTCCTTTATGTGCTTCCATTGGAAGTGGTTCTAAAGATAGTGAGGTCTATATATGTGCTGTAAAATCAGAAGAGGACGCGCAGAATATTTTCAACGATTCAATAAACGATGCGCAAGATACTGAAGACCAATCGGATCCATTACGTCAACTTAATTCATCAGCCACTCGTAAAAGAAAAAGAAATAATAATAGTACATCAACTCGGAAAACAAAAACTGAAGAACCAGCTCCAGCCCAACAAATACTTGAACAAGAACCTCCACGTACAAATCTAGAATCTATGCATTACTTCCTAATGAGTCTTATACCAGAATTCGAAACCATGTCAGAGGAGCAGACGAGGCTGTTCAAAATTAAAGTGATGATGCTACTAGATGATATCAAATCTAATTATGACAAAGTGAAACAATCTATGTCATCGTCTACTGAATCAGATCGTCTTAGTAAACGACTCATAAATCTACTTGTTAGAAATCTTGAAAAGCAAACGTAGTTTTATACTAATTATCATTTCTTTAGAAGGAATTAAATTGTACCTACATTGTACTAAAGCTAAATGCCAAAGTCCAGTAATAAGATAAAAGGTATAAAAATATAGAGAATAAAATAAAAGGTATAATAAAGGTATAATACAATACCTTCTTACATTATTAAATTTTTATATATTCTATTCCTAACTTTAAAACATATATAAAATCTTATTTTTGTACATAATAAAATTTTCAAGAATTAATTATGTATTTTTATGAACTGCATTTTTCATTGTTCCTTTTCCATTTTATTTTCATTGCTGTCCTCTCCGATAGAATTTCTAAAAATCTTGGATCTACGTTATGTAAAAAACCTTCTTGCATAACTAAACTTCATTATTTTTGTCAAAATTCAGTAGTTTAGTGAAGCCTAAAAGGAGGGTTATGTGTTTGACGTGTATGTATGCCCGTTCGTGTGTCAGCTCGTAACCTGTCAACGGCTTTATTTTGATAAATGATACGTCATTAGATTTGTCTTGATAACACGAGGGCCACTGGGTACATAAACATATTTATTTTCAGCATTTCGGACAAGGAGGTATAGATATTTAGAAAAATCTAAAACACCACAGACACAGATATTAGTTTCTAGAATATGTCTGCAAAATTTCATGGACTTTGGTTGCTTAATATTCAAATGAAATTGGAACTATGATTGTATGAAACGAGTGGAAACGAGTGACGGAGAGAGCCCTGTTAAGCTTCGGCTACATGCTCCGAGCTTACTTGCAAAAGCCGGTTTGTGCAGTTCATTATGTGCGTGTGGACGGCAAGTACCTAGGTATCCTGCGCAGTTCCAAAAGCTGCTCTTTAGAAGCTCACCTTAAGACCGAGAGCTGCGCAGTATAATCTTTATTAGACTGCGCAGTTCTCTGCGTTTTAACTGCGCAGACAAGACGGAACGTGTAACCGGAGCGTTAGAGAGCAAAAGCTATTGATGTAAGCACTGTGGAGTCGTCTGTTTTAAGTATGTTGCCACCATTACTTATACAATAACATTTCTCATTTTATCATTTAATAAATATTTTATAAGATACATTTAAATAAATAGGTACAATCAGTATAATTTAATAAAGCTAGTCTGCTGTTACCATTTCTCAGAACATATTACTTACATATCTATAATTACTAATGAGTAGGTATTAAGAGAAAGAAGTATTATTACAGAAACTACTTAAATAACTAAATCGATTAGGAACCTGATATGCCGATTTATGATATAAGTATACTACGAAACAAAAAGCATGAAAAGTCATTTATATGCAGGCATGCCAACCAACTGCTTGATGAATTTTCTAATCTACTTCGGTTTTAGAATACCTCTCTAAATTTTTATGGTACCTATTTATTTTTTGTACGATGGTTTTAAATTATGTAGCGACTAGCATTATTAAATTAGAACTGATGTATGTAGTTAATTTCTTAACAAAAAGGATAGTATTTTAACGCATTTTATATACCGTGGTGTTACCACAAGCTTTTTCACATAAGGAGAGAACTTTTTGGTCCCTTGTCAACGATATAATGTTAAACTCTCAAATAACAACGTAAGTAGAAGTCGAATATACAAGTAACTTCGAAAGATTTAAAGAGAATATTAATATAAAAGCAATTTATAGATATTCCACAATTAGGTACAACGTTATAATTATATACCATGCACAATACATTTAACTTAGTTTCCAACAGCCATATTTTTATACACAGAACTGACTACAAGCCTATTTTGCTATAATCTGCTAAATCTGATAATTTTTAAGGTATTTGCGTGTCTGTCTGTCTGTTTATCCTTCTGTCGTGTCTGTCAAGAAACCTATAAAAAATCCGAAAACCGTGAATTTGTGGTTACATCATAAAAAAAAAAACGTGTTCATGAATAAAATAATAAATAGTATTTTAATTTTCAAAGTAAGATAACTATATCAAGGGGAGTATCACATAAAAGAGATTTCCCTGTACATTCTAAAATAGATTTCTATTTATTTTTATGCATAACACTTTTTGATTTATCGTGCAAAATGTCGAAAAAACACCCGAGTACGGAACCCTCGGTGCGCGAGTCTGACTCGCACTTGGCCGGTTTTTTTAACTACATATTGCCTTGCCCATTGCCACTTCAGATTCGCGACCCATTGAGCTAGGCTATGTCGGTTACTCTGATTCTCCTCCGATCTCTCTCGATTTCTGATTCGACCACTATAATACACCTGTAGGAAAAACAAGCAACCAAGCTGTAGGAAAAACACGATTGAAAAGTTAATGTACTGAAGAGTCTACAGCTCCTGAGATTGCTCTGGTGATGGAGTGAAAGATGACTGTGAAAGTGATGCGAAAAATGTGTTTTAACTTTTAAAGGATTAATGTAATGTTGCGTGGTGGTGATGCGTATTGCTTGCTTGTTTTTCCTACTACCTATAGTTACATGTGTATTAGGAGGTATGGTATACTTTGCACCATAAAATTTATCTGGTCTAGTGAATTATAGCAAAACAAACTTGTTCTTTGTGCGTCATGGACTTCCGCATCGTCCACTTCTATCCTACAACCCTTTAAAAAAATTTCTTCACAAATAGGTAAAGCAACACGATAAGATTAGAACATATTTTACAATAATCATGTGGTACGAAGTTATTTTTGAAATCACAATTTCAAGAAAACGGCTATTATAAACATAAAAGGCCCTGATCAATAATGATCTTGATATTGATATCATAGACGCAAACTTTTCTATTTCAGAATCAGGATTTTGGAAAATACCACTACGAATTATTCAGATGAGAATTGGACGAAACTGCTCATCAAAATATACATATTATTTTATTTAAGAGGGGTCTCTCCGTCACTCGCTCCATACTAAATGGAATTTTGTAGAAACGTTTCGGGAATTATGTGGTTTTCCAGATTTCCGTTAAAATATTCAGATTCAAAGTTACGCGGTCTTGAAAATTCACACACAAATCTTTGAACCCCTGTAATTTTAAAATTACATATTTTTAGAAAAATCTAAAACACCACAGGCACAAATATTAGTTTCTAGAATATGTCTGCAAAGTTTCATGGAGTTTGGAATAAGTGATGGAGAGAGCCCTGTTAATGCTAATATCACTTCAGCTTCTCAACCCGTTTAGCTATGCCGGTTCTCTGGTTCTCCTACGGATCTCCTAATTTCTGATTTGATCACATAGAGAAACTCTAAGCAAACTCTCTCTATCTTCCGCTGAGTGACTCTAAGCTTTCTTATGAGGCCCATAGTTAGCATACAAGTCTCGGGTTAGTTAAGTTTAAAAAATTAAATTGTATAATTCGACTATTAAAGTTAGATGCGTTAAAATTTTTCAATACTAGCTGATACCCGCGACTTCGTTCGCGTGGATGTAGGCTTTTTAAAATTCCCGTGGGAACTCTTTGATTTTCCGGGATAAAAAGTAGCCTATGTGCTAATCCAGGGTATAATCTATCTCCATTCTAAATTTCAGCCCAATCCGTCCAGTAGTTTTTGCGTGAAGGAGTAACAAACATACACACACACACACACACACACACACACACACACACACACACACACACACACACATACAAACTTTCGCCTTTATAATATTAGTGTGATGCAGTGAATTGTAGCACATGGGTGTGCTACTGATTGACTTTACTTTTGCAGAGCCAATCCAATTCTCATATAGTACAAACGATTTTTGTCGATCGGTTGAAATGATCACGACGTTGAGATTATTTTCAGTAGTAACTAAAACGGATCTTTCTTACTGATGATGCATTCACAGGTAGGGTTACAAGTATTAGAGACTCGAAATCGGACTGGGATCCAAGCTAATCGTCTACAGCTTGATCCAGATTTTATATAGCACCTGTCCAAATCTTCCAAACCAACATTTTATAATCCTATATTCCTCTATTGTTACTATCACTGAATCGCGCACGACCGTTTGTCGTTTTGCGGATTCGAACGTACTAGCCTATTCAAATTGAGCTTCGGACTGCCACTGACGCTATCGTTATCCCCTTTGGCACATGTTTTGGTTCTCATGATCATTAGATCAGTACGGATACTAGGTCTTCTAACGTTCGGAGCGACTACACCACAGGCATCTGACAATCTTCTTTTTATCGATAAGGTGCATTTCTTACTTCTGCTACTTTGACTACTGGTTGGGGGTAGGGTACACGGGCTGCCGAACGCTGTGCTCACCCGTTTGTGGTGATTTGGGGCCATTTCTAAAGGTAAATTTGCTACAACGAAAAGTTCATAGAATAGGTCGTCGACGTGGAAGTTCCTTTTGGCTGATGTCTCGACGAACACGCATGCCGAATCTTGCGTTGCGCAGTACGCGCTGGCCTCTTCGGGTTGAACAGTCCTAGACAAAATTTAAATGATTAAGTACCGGAGTTTTTGGATTTACACAGGCTCACTTCAACAGAATTGAAAAAATCTAATTTTAATGAATATATAAGTCTTTTGGGTCATTTTGGGACAAGCTCTTCTTTTTCATTCTAAATAAAGAAGAGTTTTCTACTCTCTACTAGCATTAATTATTGCTAGCTTACGTTCCGGTTACAGTACAAGCCACGTAATGCGTCGCGTAAGCGTAGACGTAGCGCGAACCATTGCGTTGTAATATGGAACTGTATGAGACATGTCATACCGCTTGCGTGGCGTGAACGTTCGCGTAGACGTAATGCGTGCAGTTATGTCTATTCAGGTGTACGCGCTTGGTGTGAAACGGCTTTTAGGATAACAACCCAGATGACTAGAATTTCTTCCTACTTCTAAGATAAGCAGGTTCCTCCGACCACTAATTTTGCCTTCACTGAAACAATGCGTGATCGTCATCACGATCAACTCATCGCCAACATTGTCCTACTGAGCCTAGGTTTCTTCTCACAATAAGAAGGGTTTGGACAAGTGCAGTTTGGTACAACAAACAAGGAGTAACTATAAGGAAAAAAACTGGTGATTAGAGATTTTAAAAAAAATTGTCGTACTTTAAGTCTCTGTCGCACTTGTTGCCAGCTATCGCCATGGGAACTCTCGGCGCCTGTTTCCGGCCTCGACTGCTGCTGCTGGCACTGGCCTTGGTCTCCAGGATCTGCTCCCGGAGACGAATCACCTCCTCGAACGACTCGCGACAGTCCATCGCGAACACCAGCACGAAGAGGTCACCTGTTGATCAAACATGGCGTATATTTTGGTTGCCTGGAAGAGAGCGCTAGGTAGCAATAAGGCCGCCAAATTGTACCTACCTGCCTATATTGTGTTTTGCTTTGTATGTGTTTTTCTGTATTAATTTTGTGGTGTACGTTCAATAAAAGTATATATTTATTCATTAATTCATTCATTCATAGTGTATTTCCATTTCTTTCTAAGTAGTATGTTCCAGTTTGTTGAATTTTAGAAACTTCCGATGGTTTTCGTGTGAGCTGGACTTTAAACCCGGGGTTTCCATTCCCGACAAGGTCAATTGTGGAACAACCCGGTAAAAGTCCGTTTTGTTCGACTGTGTTTTAGAAAAATCCGTAAAAAATAATCCAATCATGTTCGGGGTATATTATCGGACTTGAATCAGAACAATAATTGGTTCCGGACCGGGTTGTTATACTCGAGAACAGACAGAACTTTTTCTGGATTGTTCTATAGACCTAACACTCATTGAACTAACACTTATAAAGAATGGAATTTGGGAAATTAGGTATAATTTCGTCTGAGGTAATTTATTACCAATCAATGGTTTGTTTAACAGTCGATCACTATTCTCTTAACTTCTTTCTGTGAGATTACTGCGAGTATTTACATTGACAAATAGATAAAACCCAGCTCAATGTAACCTAGATATCTAGATCTAGTCTCGCATAATAAATCATTGTAATTGCTGAATCAATCGGGCTTTCGTCTTACAGACAATAAGCGTCTTCATTCAATTTGTAGACGGAGACCAAATTACAATTTCAAATCCTTACTTAATTATTTATTTATTTTAATTAAAGCATAGCAATGGCGAGACCTTTTTCGGATTATTTTGAAATTGAAATCCTGTTAAATCACGTCTATTTTCTGTTAGAAGTTAGAACATAGGTATTAATTAATATGCATATAATGATGCGATAGATATGCAGTCGATTGCGTGTGCATTGAAACTGAAATGGCCAATAACAATAAACGCCTGGATTGGTATTAGGAAATCCATATTATTGTAGAAGTATGCACCTATCTATTAATAAAGTATCTCCTTTACTGCTACAGTTGTCCATAGCCTAACCAAGTAACGCTGATTAAAAATCAGGAATAGTATAAGTACATGCTACGCTAGTAGAAAATATCCTGATCGAGGCAGGAAGTTGCTATTAAACCGAACTGCTGAGCAAAAAATCCCGGTCAAGCGCGAGTCTGACTCACATACCAAGGGTTTCGTATCATCGTACAAGGAATAATTTTTTTCAAATTTTCATGGCGGCGATTTTGAAATTTTCACTATTTTTTTTTTTTTGTTATAGCGGCAATAGAATAAGAACTACTTAGGTATACACTTAGTAAAAATTTTATAGCTCTTTACCTATTATGGTTCACGAGATACAGTCTGCTGACAGACAGACGGACGGACAGCGGAGGCTTAGTAATAGGGTCCCGTTGGCACTCTTCGAGTACAGAACCCTAAAAACCGCTAAAGCCAAAAGGATAAAAGGTGTAATCAAAGCGGAACAGTCGTTTCTTTTTACGTCTTTAACGGACTTGCTAAGAAAGGTCTTTTCAAATTGAACGTTGCTCTGACCTGGCGGTTTTTTATGAGGAAGCAATTTCGAGCATATTTTCTTGATAATAAAATAAAATGAAGGCGTTATAATCAAGGTAAAACATTTTTTGAACATCATTTGAATTTACCTGGTCTTTCTAAATCTTTGTAAAGCATCCTAGGCCGCGGATACACCTGTAAGTTTTACTCACGTAAATAGTTTACATGATTAACTTACGACCAATTTACTGTAAACTCTCACATAAGTACATTTACCTTAGTAAAGATGTCAATTGATTACTAAGCTACTTTCGTGAGTAAAACTTACAGGTGTAGTCGCGGCCTTAGGTAGACTAAGAGAAAAATCCCCTACCGCGATCCCCAACCCTTTTCAGACCCAACCCTTTTTTAGTTTGATTCTCCTATCAAATTTAACTACCGTAGTAAATTTGTTGTCAATTAACTACGTAAGCTTCTTACGTGAGTAAAACTTACAGGTGTGATCGCGGCCTTAGACTAAGAGAAAATTCCCCAGCGCTCTCTTCAGCCCTATCCAGACAAACGTAGTTTGATTCTCAAATTCAAGGTACATTTTAAAAACAAATATATTGAGTCCGTGATTGATCTTGCCGTGAAAATGTGTAGTTTCGAAGTGACACATGTAACAGGGCTCTCTCCGTCACTCGTTTCATACAATCGTAGTTCCAATTTCATTTGAATATTAAGCAACCAAAGTCCATGAAATTTTGCAAACATATTCTAGAAACTAATATCTGTGTCCGTGGTGTTTTAGATTTTTCTAAAAAATATGTAGTTTTAAAATTACAGGGGCTCAAAGATTTGTACGAAAATTTTTAAGACCGCGTAACTTTGAAACCAAATATTTTAACAGAAATCTGGAAAACTACAGACATAGATATTAGTTTCTAGAATATGTCTGCAAAATTTCATGGACTTTGGTTGCTTAATATTCAAATGAAACTGGAACTACGATTGTATGAAACGAGTGAGAGCCCTCTTAATAACTAACAAACACAGATTTTTGTACAATGTGTCTACAAAATTCTATTGTTATACAAACGAGAACCATACTAAGTGTGCCTTGTATATGCCTCGTAGGTATGTGAGAAGATATTACTTTAGTACAGTATTAGTAGTCACAATCTACAAAATCCGCTGAAGTGTCGTAAGGGGTCGTATCTGAAGTCTGAACTTATCCAAATACCAGAAGTTCTAATAATACGGCTACAGTAAATATAAGATGTGAGAAAACGGAGGAAACAAATCGATAACCTTCATTATAAGTTTAAATTAGTATTCAAACTTATGTCTGAATTTTGTAAACAAGTAATGATTAGGAAGGTAACCTTTTAGTTGAGCGGATATGTAATACTTTCAGGATGATTTTTATACCTACGTATAATATAATGTGCTGCAACTTATATTATCATTTTCTACAGCGCTGACGCAAAAGTATGTGCTGTGAGAGGTCTCGTGTTTGATTCCTGACCGAGTGGAATTTGGAATTTTATTATAAGTAATACCTATCTAAATTATTATCTCATGTCTGTCCAAGCGAGTAGTCCATGGCCTGGGGTAGTTGCCACCCTACCAGCCAAATGGTTCCATTTTTTTCGGATTCTGGTGCTGATGGGTTACTACGTCCTGCCTAAGTTATGGGGATCCAAAAACTATTACCATTGGTGAATTTACTTTTAAAATACAGTTTAATAAGCTTTGCCTTTCTAGAGTTTTACAATATCTTTGCTTATCAATATATTTAATGAGTAAGCGAACTTACCTGTAATTAAAGTTCTATCGTAATAATTACAAGAAGGCTTTGTCCGAAGAAATAAACATGTTTATTGTTTACCTTGGTGTTACATGTAAACATGTAATTACGAAGACAAAGTAGGTATGAAGTATAATGCCTGCAAAAAGTAATTAATTTTACGCAATGAAAATATTTGCTCAATACACTATAGGATTACACATTACACAAATGCTATGAATTTATAGCTGATGTTTACAAATGCTAATTGGAAGCGACCGTCGACGGAAAATTGTTAATCTCCTGCTGTTTGTAAGGCATAAATTCACGGGATTTCCGTTGCTCGTGCAGTGGTGATATTGTGGGTTTTAAATATTGTTGCAATGTGTTTTTAACCCCTGCGTTTTAACACAAATGAAATCGGTCAGGTGCGAGTTGAACTTGCACACGAAGGGTTCCATACCTACCATTATAAGTACAAGATGTAATACCTACTATGTCTGTCTAGATATACATGGCTGCTTGACATAAGCCTCTTGTAGGAGATCGCCATTCCAACACCTTGAGAGTCGAGACCCCATTCGCACTAAGTATGTGTCCCGCCCATTGTTACTACAGCTTCACAACGACTCATTTCTGATTTGATCATGTGGAGAAACGCCGAGCTCTCTCCGCATCACTTACTAAATACCTATAAGTACCTTTTAATTGGTATTAATATGCTCCTGAAAAAAGCATATTATACAATCTAAGATTATGTAAATGACAAAAAAGCATGGACTTGACTCGCTCCAGCAATGCGCGGGGAATGAACACTTGAAAAGAGCAACCGCCGAGTTGCTTGCTTGTTCTTCTCGGTAGGAACGGCATTCCGAATCAGTGGTAAATTATTTTGACGATTCAAAAGCACTTGTAAAAAGTTTTTTTGAATAAAAATCTATTCTGTTCTATTCTAATCAAATCCCAAATACCTGTTAACTAATTACTTGTCATCTGCACCTGCACAGTGCACTTCACATAGTGTAAATCAGGCCTAATAAAGCTCATTCGGAAATTGTAATGTATGGACGCAACATGAAACATTGCCACCAACACCTACTACGCTCTTCATAAAGTTTGCTAAGTCGAGAATGAAAGCGTATCTTCGTGAAAACCCAGCTTTATATAACTTGTTGCAACATGAACGAGTTGATTGTTGAGAGGAAGCCTTTTGTTCTCACTTGAGCAAAACGAGCGCAAGCCGCGCTTTTCTGCTTCAACCCGTAGTTTAACCGGATACTAGAACTTTGTAATCTCATTACTGCCATGTGAGGTGCAAGCATTACCTACTTACATTTTTCCTTTTTTTTACTTTTTACGGTTTCGTACCTCAAAGGAAACCCTTACAGGAGCACTACTCTCTGTCTGTCTGTCTGTCTGTCGTGTTTGTCAGACCCTTCAAGGAAATCAAAACATATTATGGGGTACTTCCCGTTGACTTATGAAACTTGGCACACGTAAAGGGAAAATCCGAAAACTTATGGTTACACCATAAAAATAATAAAAGTATTATTTCTTGTACGACGGTACAGAACACTTCGTGTGCGAGTCCGGCTCGCACTTGTCCAGTTTTTCATTGTGATGTAAAAACTTTTTTAGTACCTACCTGCCGTTGTGATTTGAAACTTGATGAAACGTAAAAGCCACACTAAAATGAGAAACACATAGGATCTATAGATTTACTCTGCGATCGAATGATTTAGAATAAACATAAGTACTTAATACAATAAAATTTATTTCATACTTTAGTTATCTCTCCTCTCCTCTCGTTTATTAAGTACCTAGTAGGTACAGCACGCGACAGGTCGAGATGGCAATGGGGGAGACGCCCCGCACACCCGCACGTCACCCGTGCTATTCCGCACCGGGTTAGGGCAGGTTCTGTGCGAATCAGGATTTGTCGCATACTGTACATAATATTAATTCAATGAACGATAAATTCTAGTTTTCACTCAATAAGTAAGTAATCGTTAAGTCGATTTCTAAAATAGTAGGCAGGTACTTAGGCACTCTTTGAAAAATTCAACAGGCCGTCGGCTTTTAGGTTAAATACGGCTCGCAGGCGCTGTGGAATTCGTTAACGGCTCGTTTTTTCTACACTCACGGCTAACAGTCCTGAATTTTTAACTGAGACATGTGTATACTTTAGTCGTATATTTACTGTTGGACCAGTCAATACAGGGTCTGAGGGTGATCATGTGTTTATGTCAAAGCTCTACTTACGAGTAGATAGACATAACGCCTAAAGCCATAGTAGAAATGACTTGAGATCATCGTCATCAACCCTTCGCCGGCTCATTACTGAGCACGGCTCTCCTCTCACAATGAGAAGGGTTTGGCCGTTGTCTACCACGCTCGCCAAGTGCGGATTGGCAGACTTCACACACCTTTGATAACATTATGGAGAACTCTCGGACATGCAGTTTTCCTCACGATGATTTTCCTTCATTGTTAAAGCAAGTGATATTGAACTGCTTGAAACGCACCTAGCTCTGAAGAGGCGCTTGCCCGGGATCGAACCCTGGACCCCCAACTAGAAGGTCAAAATCTTAACCACTTCTTCTTTCTTTCTGTGCTGGTTTCCGCATCTAAACGTTTTCGTCTGTTGTGCGTGCGTTGCCCCTCCCCGCTGAAATCTTCACTCCAGTCTTTCAAGCTCGCTCCAGAAACCGAGTAGACCGCCTAAGTTGCCGAGATCTTAACCACTGGCTATCACCTCTTTTGGAGCTGAGATACGCGTCTTTTATTTTATCAACTTATCTATTTTTGGCATACGTTTAAAATGAATGGAATACTTAATTATTGTATCTACGGACGGACGGATGGATAGCGGCAGCTTAGTAATAGGGTCCCGTTGGCACCCTTCGTGTACGGAACCCTAATAACCAGTACAAAGTACCTACAACCCACAACAAACAAAGTACAACAATTTGGAGACCTTATCGCTACCTAGCATGCATGTTACCTGGCATACGGTTGAAATTATTATACTTAAAGAAAATAAGCGCGTTCTAGCGTTAGCAGTTTCTCTGTGCTTTTGGAATTTTTAAAAAGGCACCTTTAGGTTCCTTTTTAAAAATTTCAAAAGGTTACCTTCACACTCCACCTTAGGCTGCATCATCACTTGCCAGCCAGTCTGATTGCAACCAAGCGCTAGTCTCTGTACATTTATATTGATGAGCTCAGAATTTTCTCTTCTTTCATTTGTCATCCCACTCGATACAATAGGAAAAAATATAGCCTGTCACCCGGACCTTTACAACGAATCAATTGACAACTCATTTATGAAAATCGGTCCAATAGTTTAGGCACTACGGTGGACCACACAGCATCTAGATACAAACATACATACATAGACTGCTAAATTCCTTACCCTACTTTTTGGTTTTGCCGCAGTCGGGTAAAAAATATAGACACAAAATACCGACTATTGTATACTAGAGGATGCCCGCGGCTTCGCCCGCGTGAATTTCAGTTTTTTTTAAACACCGTAGGAACTCTTTGATTTTTTAGGTTTAAAGTAGCCTATGTCCTTCCCCGGGATGTATCCCATGTCTTTACCAAATTTCATTACAATCGGTTCAGCAGTTGGGCAGACAGACAGACACACTTTCGCATTTATAATATTAGTATGAATAGATAAGTAGGAAAAAATTGTTTTATAAATAGGAAAATAATCTGCTTACCAGTTAAAAAAGAGAGTCTCCTCATAGCAGGAAACGGGTGGTTGCCTGATGTATCCAACAGGTCGAGTTGGTACACTTCTCCTCGGATCCTATACAGCTTGCGGTGGAAGTCTTCTATGGTAGGTGTGTAGCAGTCTTCAAACTTAGTGCCCAGGAACCTCGCGACCAGGGACGTTTTGCCTACGCGGGCTGACCTGAGGACAGAAAATAGAAATTAGTAACACAAGTGTAAATGTAGGTTCACTACCTACCTCTAATATCTACCTAAGTATCTACAGCTATGTTCTTTGCATAATATTGTTTGCTTGGAAGATATCGCTAGGTAGGCCACCCAATTGTACCTGCCAATATTTCTGTTTTGCTTTGTTGTTTGTGTTTTTAACCTCCGACCCAAAAAGAGGGATGTTATAAGTTTGACATGTGTATATGTGTATCTGTCTGTGGCATCGTAGCTCCAAACTAATGAACCGATTTTAATTTAGTTCCTTTTGTTTGAAAAGTGGCTTGATCGAGAGTATTCTTAGCTATAATCCAAGAAAATCGTTTCAGCCGTTTGAAAATTATCAGCTCTTTTCTAGTTACTGTAACCTTCACTTGTCGGGGGTGTTATAAATTTTTAATTCAAACTTGTTTATTTTTCCTTTGCCTGAAAAATTCCAAAATCTGTTGAAAAAGATGGGTTAAGAAGTGTCTACGCCAGCTAGTCAAACCAAAGCTCTCGACAAGAGAATATTAAGCCACAGTGTTTTATTACGGTCCAATCCATAAATCAAACCGAATAAAAGCCCATAAAATTATTCCATATAAAACTTTGCATACTCTTTTTATTCCTTTATCGTTGAGAGCCATAACTTTGGCCCCGCACCTAAACCATAATTTCTTTTGAGAATCCGGGTGGAGATAAAAGCCGTTTACTTATTATCAGTTTTCGTCTTGAGTAAGGTTTGTCAGGATTTACTTTTAAAAGTAATACCTACAATCTTTCGTCTAAGCAATGATCTATTTTTATATACAGGAAGCTATCATTATTATCATTGATTATGATTATCATCTTTCTATGATTATCATCACCATCAACAACCCATCACGCCTCTTAACACGGGTCTCTCCTTACAATGAGAAGAGGTCAGGCCACTATCTACCATGCTGGGTAAGTGCGGATAGGCTGACTTCACATATCTTTTAGAACATTATGGAGAATGCTCAGATATGCCGATTTTACACCACTAGTTTTAACGGTGGAGTAAAACATCGTGAGGAGACCTGCATGAAGAAGATATGTAATATTACATGGATAACAAGTGTAAATTAAAAATTTATAACGCCCCGACAAGTGAAGGTTACAGTAACAAGAAAAGAGCTGATAACTCTCAAACGGCTGAACCGATTTTCTTGGATTATACGCTCTCGATCAAGCCACCTTTCAAACAAAAAAAAAACTAAATTAAAATCGTTTCATTCGTTATAGGAGCTACGATGCCACAGACAGAAACACAGGTAGTACACACGTCAAACTTATAACACCCCTCTTTTTGGGTTGGGGGTTAAAAAATCCTAGAAATAACATTTAATTGTAGCAACCCTTACTGCGAAAGTCGTTGACCTAATTGCGAATGCGATTAGTATTTTGTAGCTTAGTCAATGGCAAACCAATTTGGAACTGGATACCTATTACTCATAAGAGGTGCTTCGAAGTGGCCTTTCACTAAAAGGGTCCATTTCGAGTCTTTTAGATAACAGTGAGTAGGTAAATCCACGCGGACGAAGTCGCGGGCGTCAGCTAGTGGATTATATTTCTACTACTAGCTGATGCCCGCGACTTCGTTCGCGTGGATGTAGGTTTTTTAAAATTCCCGTGGAAACTCTTTGATTTTCCGGGATAAAAAGTAGCCTATGTGCTAATCCAGGATATTATCTATTTCCATTCTAAATTTCAGCCCAATCCGTCCAGTAGTTTTTGCGTGAAGGAGTAACAAACATACACACACACACACACACACACACACACACACACACACACACACACACACACACACACACACACACACACACACACACACACACACACACACACACATACAAACTTTCTCCTTTATAATATTAGTGTGATATATTGCTTCTAAAGGGAAAGGTGACTGACTGACTGACTGACTGACTGCTGACTCGCTGATCTATCAATGTAAAGCTCAAACTACAGGACGGATTGGGCATACAGATAGCTTCCAGGCGATATTCCACGCGGACAAAATCGCGGGTATATAGCGAGTTGATTATATTCGGATATTCCAACAAAGAGGCAAAATGATAATATAGGGACCTAAGATCATTCCACCTTCTAACATAATGAGTGAAGGACCCTCATTAAAGTCTTCATGTCCTTCCTTCACTGCATATTTAAACTAAATTGACTCTTAACAGGGCTCTCTCCGTCACTTACTCCATACAATCGTAGTTCCCATTACATTTGAATATTAAGCAACCAAAGTCCATGAAATTTTGCAGACATATTCTAGAAACTAATATCTGTGCCCGTGGTGTTTTAGATTTTTTTAAATATGTACTTTTAAAATTACAGGGGCCCAAAGATTTGTATGTGAATTTTTAAGACCGCGTAACTTTGAAACCGAATATTTTAACGGAAATCTGCAAAATTTCATGAACTTTGGAATTACTTTTGTATGGAGCGAGTGACGGAAAGACCCCTCTTAACAGCTGTACCCTGTTATCTTGCCTCATTGACATTTCTGTGGGAAATATATGGGAAAAGAAGCATTCTTTGGAAAATTGGAATCCAGTGGTTTAATGGAATAAAATATTTTGATTTTCAGTCCTATACTATTTTACTCTGGCCATTGAGCTATCAAATTATAAGGTTTTACTATCGCAAACACCGGCAAAGCTGTGCATATAGCGTTCCAGTACGATGCCGCGTAGAAATCGATCAGGAATATAATAAAACTTTAGGGCTGTAAAGGGTTTAATAAAACTGCCATATCCTTACCAAGTAAGCCCTCTAATATTGCATCATTACTTACCACCAGGGCTTACCACGGTCAAAGGCTAACTTGTATCAGAATTACAAAAAAACGAACGTGACATTTTACTAAGAGCCACGTATTACTTTCCGAGTTATGTCCAGTTTAAGCAATTAAATATCACTTGCTTTAAGGGCGAAGAAAAACACTGTGACGAAACCTGCATGACTGAGAGTCCTTTACAATGTTCTCAAAGTCTGCCAATCTGCACGTTGGCCAGCGTGGTGGACAATGGCCAAACCCTTCGCCTTCTGAGAGGAGAACCGCGCTCAGTAGTGAGCCGGCGATGGGTTGTTGATGATGATGATGATGGTCATTACTAAAATTTTCCTAAAGATTATAAGTGTGCCATCTTGTTCCTTACCTACCCAATCATATTGTGTCTGTTAATCAATGAGACAAGATAATGGGGTCTTCTCATAACTCAAGTACGAGTAGGTATACCTATTCAACACCTTCCAAGTTCCAACAAATAAACAATCTATTCATATAGAACTTCTGAAGATCTCACGAACTTTGCGTATTTATAAAATTGTGTTTATTTAGGACTACAACTTTGACCTGAACGTCATCTAGGATCGACGCTAAACTCTGAGGTTTAAACACATCGTACTTAGAACTTTAAATTGCCTAAGGCTATGTTTAGTATTTAGACTAGAGATAACTAAAGCAATCTTGCGGTATCCTTTACCTAGCATAATATGTATCCTAACTCTATCTACGTCATGATATATGCGGGCAAACTTATGCCGAAGACTAATTGGTAGAGATAATTTATGTTCTTAACGATATGACGCTAGACATACTTTTCATATAATCCTTGCAGTTAAAGTTCATTCATAAGTATGTATCTATGTCAGGCAGAGTAACCTTATTTTTCCGTTCCTGCGTTAGTTACAGGAACACGACTAGTGGATTATTAATTAATGACATTGACAAGTGTAAACCTGAAGGTGAAAATTGCTATCATAACAAGTCTTAAAAGTGTCAACGCTGCACCTGCAGAAGATATATTAAGCTTTCATCATGTCAAACTTAAGCGACAAATAAAGAATCTTTAGGGTTTCATATCCGAAGGGTGCCAACGAGACCTTATTACTAAGCCTCCGCTGTTCGTCCGTCGGTCTGGCTGTCTGTCTGTCTGTCAGTGAGCTGTATCTCATGAACAGTAATAAGTAGAGTTTAAATTTTCAGTGTATTTCTACTGCCGCTATATCGACAAATAAAAAAAAATCAAAATGGTTGCCACGTAAATTTAAAAAATTAAGAAGTACATATATAATTTTGTACAACGATGGCACGGAACCCCTCGTGTGTGAATCCCACTCCCACTTGACCCATTTGTTATTTCTATTTAATGTACCACCCCAATAGACTACCATCAAATTCGTTTTAATAATAATCTTATTAGAACTTGGCCCACACACTAGCCGTGTTTCCTTTATTTCTTTCTATCTATGAATAATCCATAAATTCAAAATTTAAAACCCCCCGACACAAAACTCTCTAAAAAGTAAATAACTTTGAAACGGCTGAACCGATTTTCTTAGATTATAGCTAAGAACACTCTCGATCAAGCCACCTTTCAAACAAAAAAAACTAAATTAAAATCGGTTCATTCGTTTAGGCGCTACGATGCCACAGACAGATACACAGATACACAGATACACAGACACACAGATACACAGATACACACGTCAAACTTATAACACCCCTCTTTTTGGGTCGGGGGTTAAAAAGAAAACTATTTTGTTCCAAAGCTTCTTATCACATCAAAAAAATCTCGTTCATAGCACAGCGTCAACGCACGATAATCCTCGGCTCAGCTGTAAGCCCTAGAATTAGGATCGTTCCTAATAGGACGCCGAGAGCGTTCTTTTAATGAGGCCCGAGCTTGTTCTGTGATGCGCTATGCTGGATTTATATAAGTAAGGTACTGGAAACGTTATTAAAACTACCATCATTACTAACTAATAGATACCCATTATATAATTAACTAGCAACCCGTCCCGGCTTCGCACGGGTGGACATTTATTTTTTCTATTTTCCAGGATAAAATATAGCCTATACGGATTCGGAAGAATCCCTCTAAGTAATGGTAAAAGAAATTTTGAAATCAGTCCAGTAGTTTTTGAGCCTATTCAATACAAACATACAAAAATACAAAAATACAAAGGTTTCCTCTTTACAATATTAGTATAGATTAATGTGACTGTGTGTTGTGTAATGGAGCAACGGTGGTTTGTTGTATGGATACCTACAGTTAAAGAACGGGAAAGTGGCATGGCTACTTTTTATCAAATTTATTCTAGAAAAAACTGACGTATTTTGTTTCGTGTATGTGTGGCATAATTCCCTCAACGGTTTCCTTTCTTTCTTTTCTTCGAAAGGCAAATATCACACATTGTTTTAACTTGAGTTATGCATTGGCAGATTTAAGATTTCCTTCGGGATTATACGGGTAATATTTTTAAACGAAATATCACTGAGATATTCGAAAATCAGTTTAAATATATAAAAGGAGAAACTTGCTGACTGAAACATACCTACAGATTTTGAGTTTTAAGTTGATAGCAAGTTAAGTTTGCCTGTTTATGGCTAAACTTAGAAACTTGAGGGATTTCTCTATAACATGGATCCATAGTATGAAAGGATTTTTAACAAGTGTAAATTAAAAATTTATAACACCCCCGACAAAGTATCTGAGTTTTCCAAAACATCATTTTCAAATAAATAATTGTAATGTATCAAGGCAACGTCCATCTTGACAGCTTGACATATTTTGTCAATTGACATAATATTATGAACCTAACGGTTATGTCACCTTCTTTTCTACAAGAAAACTAGAAAAGAGCTGATAACTCTTAAACGGCTGCACCAATTTTTTTGGATTATAGCTAAGAACACTCTCGATCAAGCCACCTTTCAAACAAAAAAAAGTAAATTAAAATCGGTTCATTCGTTTAGGCGCTACGATGCCACAGACAGATACACAGATACACAGATACACAGATATACAGACACACAGATACACAGATACACAGATACACACGTCAAACTTATAACAACCCTCTTTTTGGGTCGGGGGTTAAAAATCACAACCGAGATGAGTCCGAGAGAAGCCGGGGCGGGGCAGGTATACTCCATTCACGGAAAGAAGTTAGTTACATAATTCCATATAAATGATAGAGACAACAAGTGTAAATTAAAAATTTTCAACACCCCCGACAAATCATTTTCAAATAAATAATTATCTATATCTAGGCAACGTCCATCTTGACAGCTTGACATTTGTCAATTGACACTTGAATATTATGAACCTAAGGGTTATCTAACATTCTTTTCTACAAGAAAACTAGAAAATAGCTGATAACTTTTAAACGGCTGAACCAATTTTTTTGGATTATAGCTAAGAACACTCTCGATCAAGCCACCTTTCAATCAAAAAAAAGTAAATTAAAATCGGTTCATTCGTTTAGGTGCTACGATGCCACAGACAGATACACAGATACACAGATACACAGAAACACAGATACACAGATACACACGTCAAACTTATAACACCCCTCTTTTTGGGTCGGGGGTTAAAAATCACAGTGAGCGTTAACCATTTAGAGTCATCAACCAAAAAAAACATTCGAAATTCAACTCAAAAAATGTTTTCAAAAAACCTTCGAAATTATATTTGAAAACATGAGTTTCGTTTGTGATTGGTTGGTAACTCAAAATGGTTAATGCCCACTAGAAATTTCGTCTCTATCATTTTTATGGGATTACGTAAAAACCTATACCTACTAACTTCTTTCCGTGGATAGAGTATAACGAATTTAATCAAACTCTTAGTTCAACTGTTGTCACGAGGGACCTAATTGTTTCCGTCGCGATAGCGCTGATACTGATTGATTGTTATTACCAACCAATATTAGCTAACGCCGGCACAGCGTCCGTTCAAAATACAAATTACGAGAATTATATTACCAACTTGGGACGTTAAGTTGGTCGCACATCAGACAAGCGCCGTAAGAACCGGACGTGCCACAGAAACTCTTTTTCCAGCACCTTATTAAATAGTCAGAACTCGAATTGTACTTTCCGCAGAACATTTGAAGCACCGCAATAATACGCGTTTTAATTTAAAGGACTTTTGGCAAGGTACTCGCATATAACTTGTTGGTCAGCAAAAAAATCGCTTAGTTTTAAAAATTTCACTGTTTTTTGTAAAAAACCAACAACAATATAATTTAAAAAAAAATCAGCAGCATACTCTTCATCTTCTTAGCTTGATCGAAACCCAAGCGCGCGCGAAAATAAAAAATTAAGCAGAATTGATATGTAATAATTTTACTGTAAAAAATCATATAAATTTAATATAATTAATGTAATAAGTAGTTTCTAACCTCGATTTTTGTTCGTAATTTTTCATAGGCTATTTTAAGAAAGGTAGCATTAAAGTAATGTGACATATGCAAATACTTTTCACGTGATATTTCACATGTTACCTGTGCAATGATGGACCATTTCATTCCCTATCTTCAACACTAGAAAATGTGATAAACAGTGCAGCACTTGCGGCGTTGGCGGCGCTGTCGTACCTAATAAGCGATCACCATAACTAAGAAACTTGGCGCATTAACATTTCACCCAGCGAAACTTTCTTATAGCTTCAACAACTTGGCTCATAGACCCTAAATATTTAATATTCTTGAGGAAAAATGATAATGGCGCGATAACCAAAGTTCTGGTATTACCTATAACTGAGGTATCTAAACCTTTTAACATTAAAACGAGTACAAACTGAATTCTTCCAAACTTTTCGTTCCATTAAAGGCATTTGACTGATACCTACAGAAAATAGGTATGCCTTAGCTCTCGGAACCCAAATTTACCTCTTCATATTTTTCTTAGAATATAAAAAAGCAAACGAGTCTTTCCTAAGGTACAACTTTCAGCAAGTGCCTTTATTTATAAAAATGTGTGAAAATATCCAGGTAGATAGATAAGATAGATGTATAAAAGGTAAAAAAGCGTATTTGTTTTACAGAGACATTTACTTTCGTCAAGTACGGTCTTTGCATAAATGTACCTCGATACAATTTTCTTGTATTATTTCCGGATTTTGTATGGATACAAGTGTAAATTAAAAATTTATAACACCCCCGACAAGTGAAGGTCACAGTAACTAGAAAAGAGCTGATAACTTTCAAACGGCTGAACCGATTTTCTTGGATTATACCTAAGAACACTTTCGATCAAGCCACCTTTCAAACAAAAACAAACTAAATTAAAATCGGTTCATTCGTTTAGGCACTACGATGCCACAGAAAGATACACAGATACCTACACACGTCAAACTTATAACACTCCTCTTTTTGGGTCGGGGGTTAAAATGATGTCAATTAATAGAATGAGAACGGTTTAGAGTCCACCCCTCTGGGCAAGTGTAGATTAGCAGATTTCAGATACCTTTGAAACCATAATGGAGAACTATAATTCATGCATGCAAGTTTGCTCACGAGGTTTCCTACCGTTAAGGCAAGTGATATTTAATTGTTTAAAATGCATAGCTTATTGTTATACACATTTTAGATGTATAAGTACATTACAACATGTAAATTTTTATATTAGTAAGGGCCTAGATCAGTAGGATCGAACACCTAAGTTAAGTCTTTCGATTTTCACGTCAGCAAAACAAGTATTGATCTCGAAGTTAAATAAAAACAGTTTCAATAGGCCACTCTATTTGTGAATGGCTGGCTAAAATCGTGCCCTAAGTATAGCTATAGTATTAGAGAACCGAATATTTTAACAGAAATCTGGAAAACCACAGGCATAGATATTAGTTTCTAGAATATGTCTGCATAATTTCATGGACTTTGTTTGCTTAATATTCAAATGAAATTGGAACTACGTTTGTGTATGAAGCGAGTGACGGAGAGACCCCTCTTAAGAGTTCACATTGAAGTGTTTAAACTTGCCTAATAGCTCTAAGTTGCGCTTTCGACCGTGAAATTAGTATTTCAGCAAAAATCGCTCAAATGTAAAATTCGAGTAGGTACGTAACGCAGCCATCCGTGCAGCGTGAGTTTCTTGTGGTATGTCTTTGGCTGTTTCCATCTATCGTCTATCCTGATTCTCACAAGGAAAAATATGAGATTTTCAGCTGGAAATGTATTCATATGTATTTGCAAATATCGTACTCGTATAAGCTTTGTAAATATTAAACAAGATCATAAGCCTCGCGAGAATACAGCGAACGTAAATAATTTTTACACCCTCTCTGTATTCAGCGCTTTTGAATTTTTATACGATGCTTAGTATCTTCTCGTACAAGTAGAAAATACGTTTATTAAAAACTAGATGATGCCCGCAGCTTCGCCCCTTGCAGCATCCGGATTGAGGAGTTGGAATCCAAATTTTTTATGGAACAATGTCGTAAAGTTCCTCTATCGATAAAAAAAATACGCAAATCAGTTCAGAAATCTCGGAGATATCAGTGTATATAGGTAGAAAAACACAATTCCTCCATTTTTTAAAGTCGGTTAAAAAAGTAGCCTATTTTACTCTTTGGTTAATCCTCTACTTGTCTGTGAAAGTCTCGTCAAAATAGGTGCAGCCATTCCGAAGTCCGTTCAAACAGCCAGGCACTTCAATTTTTAACCCCCGACCCAAAAAGAGGGGTGTTATAAGTTTGACGTGTGTATCTGTGTATCTGTCTGTGGCATCGTAGCTCCTAAACTAATGAACCGATTTTAATTAAGTTTTTTTTGTTTGAAAGGTGGCTTGATCGAGAGTGTTCTTAGCTATAATACAAGAAAATCGGTTCAGCCGTTTGAAAGTTATCAGCTCTTTTCTAGTTACTGTAACGTTCACTTGTCGGGGGTGTTATAAATTTTAAATTTACACTTGTATTTATTAGTATAGATATTTCGAAGTAGGTACGATTTGGAAGGGCCAAGTGGTGCAAATATGAAAACATTGAAAATCATTTTATGTTTGCAGGGACTTTAAATGAGGCCTTGAAACACTTCAATGAAAAACAAATTTTATGTGAAGTTGCTAACACGTGGGACGAGTAGATATGATAATATTATTGCTAAATCCTTGTTTACCAATCAATCTTTAATCACCATTTAATTTAAATACCTAATTTATTCTGCTACTAATTTCGTGTGAATTAAGATTTTATGATTTAGAAATTCCGTGGATAAATTAATAAAAACCTAATGTTAGTAATGAAAAACAATTCACTCAGTTAAAATGAACCCTCAAATGTACCTACGAGCATAAAATCTGTAATCCATCAATTCCACGCCTCAGCGATCAAAAGTGGCTGAACTATTATAGACAAGTCTATTATATCAGCTATATGTAAACGTTGCAGTATTTTAATCAAACATATAATTAGGTATTTAAATAATTTAACTTAAAGGTTATATCATTTAATTTGATTTCGCTCAATAAGCTCAATAAACCTAGTGGAATCCTTCGAACGGGAGAACGAGGCGGGAAGTTTTCTTCAATAGCGCGGCGTCGCGTCGTGTCGTTCTCGTGTCGTGTATTATATGTACCTACCTACACATTAGATGACCATTCCATACAAAAATCGCATTTTTGCAGCTGTCAAAATTAATATGACACTGGCCATTAAGTTACAAGCAAAAAGGGAGTTTGCAGCCCACAACATTATTTTATGTTTTGGAATGAAAAACCCGTCTAGCTCTAGTGATAATAGAGATCATTGGTCTTGTCTTGTAGGTATTATTAATTATTGTAAATCCAAAAGGCTTAAGGCTCTATCCAAAAGCTTTTTGATTCTAGCGTCGATATAGGCGTGTCGAGTGGAGCGTAGACACTCGCATCACAGCCATACACTCACAAAATGTTTGAATTCAAAACACAGTATGCTACCATGAAAACTCGATCGTAGCGTCGAAAGCTTGCGCGCATAATTTGGATCGAACTTCACTTACATTACAGGTAAGTTCCTCTAAATATACAAGTGTAAATTAAAAATTTATAACACCCCCGACAAGTGAAGGTTACAGGAACCTAGAAAAGAGCTGATAACTTTTAAACAGCTGAACCAATTTTTTTGAAATATAGTTAAGAACACTTTCGATCAAGCCACCTTTCAAACAAAAAAAACTAAATTAAAATCGGTTCATTCGTTTAGGCGCTACGATACCACAGACAGATACACAGATACACAGATACACACGTCAAACTTATAACACCCCTCTTTTAGGGTCGGGGGTTAATAAAAGAAAAAGCTGACTGATTGATTGACTGACTGACTGATCTATCAATGCACAGCTCAGATGGACGGACGGATCGAGCGGAAAGGATTTTTTGAAAATTCAATCTCAAAGGGGGTAAAATAGAGGTTTGTTTGTGTAGTCCATACGGATGAAGTCGCGAGCCTAAGCTAGTTTGTAGTAGTAGTAGTTTGTAGTTGTTGTATTTTATGATCCCACTACAAAATCAGCCCTTGACTGCGATCTTATGGTAAGGTAAGGGATCATCATCATCCCATCACCGGCCCACTATTGAGCAGGGGTCTCTCCCCAAAATGCAAAGAGTTCTAAGGTTAAGTAGATCTGTGTATATGTGGCCAATCCGTGGCTGAGTTTATTGTGGGCTCTTCTCAGAGCTGGGCGCGTTTGGGACCCTCCTAGTTTAATTAGGTAATTATTACCACTATATCATCTTACAAAGCTAACACTTCAGACGATCAAAAGGCGTACAATAGTAACTACTTTGAATAAATGATTTCGATTTTATACCTACCAATTTTTTAAAAACTAAAACTATAAATTAGTGGTCACCGCCGGAGCAGGATTATTTGTAACAAGTGTAAATTAAAAATTTCAACACCCCCGACAAGTGAAGGTTACAGGAACCTAGAAAAGAGCTGATAACTTTTAAACAGCTGAACCAATTTTTTTGAAATATAGCTAAGAACACTCTCTCTCGATCAAGCCACCTATCAAACAAAAAAAACTAAATTAAAATCGGTTCATTCGTTTAGGCGCTACGATACCACAGACAGATACACAGATACACACGTCAAACTTATAACACCCCTCTTTTTGGGTCGGGGGTTAATAAAAGGAAAAGCTGACTGATTGATTGACTGACTGACTGATCTATCAATGCACAGCTCAAATGGGCGGACAGATCAGGTGGAAAGGATTTTTGAAAATACAATCCCTAAGGGGATAAAATAGAGGTTTGTTTGTGTAGTCCATACGGATGAAGTAGCGAGCCTAAGCTAGTTTGTAGTGGTAGTAGTTTGTAGTAGTAGTATTTTATGATCCCACTACAAAATCAGCCCTTGACTGCGATCTTATGGTAAGGTAAGGGATCATCATTATCAACCCATCACCGGCCCACTATTGAACACGGGTATCTCCCCAGAATGAGAAGAGTGCAGAGGTTAAAAGTAGATATGTGTATATGTGGCCAATCCGTGGATGAGTTTGTTGTGGGCTCTTCTCAGAGCTGGGCGCGTTTGGGACCCTCCTAGTTTAATTAGGTAATTATTACCACTATATCATCTGACAAATCTAACAATTCAGACGATCAGAAAGCGTACAATAGTAACTACTTTGAATAAATGATTTCGATTTTATACCTACCAATTTTTTAAAAACTAAAACTATAAATTAGTGGACACAGCCTGAGCAGGATTATTTGTAAAAAATCAAGTAAAGTCCAATGGTAAGGGACGTGTTACACGATACAGGCGAGAGAGGCCACTTCAACACTTTGCGATCTACTACGTTGCAGATTAGTACCCGTAGTTCTAGTTACCTAACACAGAGATTGGATATTACACGAGGCATTAATAGTGTTATGCCATTTATAACTTGTAGGAAACCAAACAAAGCGTAGGTACCTACTTCAGACTAAAGCAAATAAGAACAAGTAGAAACTGTAATTTAATTATAATCAGTTCTCTAGATGCAAAAAACATCAAAAGCTTATTGCACAAGATCCGCAAGACCCGCTTATAAATATAATCATGCGGATAAGGTCAGCAATCTATACTAATATCATAAATGCGGAAGTGTAATTGTTTGTTTGTATGTCCTTCCTTCACGTCTTAACTAAGCAACTAACCGATAGTTAAATCATAACCCTTCCTTTTGGCTTTACCGCAGTCGGCTAAAAAGAACGGAGAGTAACTTCTTTCTTCCCTCTGGGCTGATTTCCGCACTTAAACGTTTCCGTCTGTGTTCCGCGTGAGTAACATACTTTTTATCCCACAAAATCAAAGAGTTCCCACGGGATTTTTGAAAACCTAAATCCACGTGGATGAAGTCACGGGTATCAGCTAGTAAGTCTATTTGTGAATCTTGTCCACGACACGCACTAATATAAAAAGTCTATTATGTAACCTATCATGACAGATTCATATCTATGAGATAAAAACGTAACGTGATATAAAATTGTAAACATTAAAGTATAAAACTATAATTATAGTTCTAAAGATAAAAGAAGCCTCTACGGCGTAGACATCTACGAGCTTGCCGGATCCAATCCCGTCCACGAAGATATATTTTAACACGCATAAAGCGCCGGCCACACAGGCCGCGTATGCGTCGCGTAAGCGTAGACGTAGCGCGTACTATTGCGTTGTAATGTATGGGACTGTATCAGACATGGCATATCGCTTGCGTGGCGTGAACGTTCGCGTAGACGCAATGCGTGCAGTTAAGTCTACGGATTCAGGCGCGTCACAAGCAAGTCTGACGTGTACGTGCGCGCGTGTGAATCGGCTTTAATAAATGTATAACGAGTACAAAAACTCATCAAACATTGTGTTCTTCAAATCCATGAAAACATTGAAAATAGTCATAAACCAAACATGACACAGTCAATGATAAAGTCTTTGTAAAGACCTATGTCGCATAAAATTTTTGTTTGAAATACCCAAGAGAGCATTGCAATTTGTATGGATTTGTATGCAATTTGTATGGGACTTTTGGTCGAACTCGGGCACAACAGCCCCACCGTAGCCTAATTATTATAATTTGGGTAAAGTACCAGAAACAGATACAACTGAAGAGACATTAGAATAATAAATAATCAATTCAAAAGACTGATTGCGATAAACATTTTCATAATATCTATGGCACTATATCTAACATCGGCAGGCTTCGGCGTTGATGGTAATCAGAGTGAGCGCTTCAACGTGGAATTTGCAATTCGGTTTGCGGCGGGATTGTCAGCGTTGATTTATTGCCGGGAATGATCCATTGCTGAATGTTTGTTTTACTAGGATCTGTTTCGCAAGAACCGATTTTAGGGTTATTAATTTTTAGTGTCTCGTAAGCGTTTAACTGGTAAAATTAATAATTAATCAATCTAGATAGATTGATTAATTAACAGATGTTATCTATCGAAAAGTTATTTAGCAATGTTGTATTAAAACATTTTGTCAAAGACAGGGTACAACCAGAACACTAACAAATAACTTAGCGTTATTATTATATTAACTAAAGACGATCCAATGCCAATAACCTTTATAAATAATTGCCTTGTTTTGTAGTTTTAGTCATTTCGTATTTTTCAAACCCGCAATGTATAGCAAAATTCGAGTCATTGCCCCATATACGACGCGGCATTGACTCCGAGCGGCCTACATCCACAACGTTCGTTGACCTCTAGCTTTAGCCAGATGTTTTATTTGCAATATATTGTGAATTTTTAAAAAAATAGAGGATTTTTTTAGCAATTTTTTCCGTGTTTTTTGTGGTATCTTATCAGTAATCATCAGTATTATCACCTGTCTTCGTTTTTGCTAGAATTCTAGTTACACTCTGTATATAGTGTGGATAATTTTTTTTAAATGAGAGATCTAAATTTATTAAGTATTCTGTACTAGGTGTTTCTTTCAATGCTCCTTATGGATAAAGATAAAATTTATTAAGTACTCTGTACTAGGTGTTTCTTTCAATGCTCCTTTATGATAAAGATAGAATTAGATTGTTGGTTGTTAGCGTTAACCCATAAAGTGTTTGTACTTTGGAGAATAGACGAATATACTATACTGAAATTATAATCCTACCATTGGTAGCTAAACAACGAGTAGATACGTATTGCAGTTCCTGGTTTTCGCCAATCGTGCTAATCTAAAATGGAATTTAGGCAAATTGGCGGTTAGTGAGTGGAAATCGATGTTGTGCTAGGTTCGATTCGAAACGGTTAATTAATATTGGTTATATTGCTATTGGCAGCTTTGTAAAGTGTCATACCTTTTTTACGTTTCAGAATTTAGAACGTTGGCTCTGTTATTTTATGAAAAGGATTATATTATTTTATAAAAAGTTGGTCTTATGTATCGATTGAGCAAAAGAAAGAAAACAGCATTGAAACTTTAAAAAGATAAACATACAGCTTTTAATGTAAATTTTATTAGAAAAAAACTGGTGAAATGCGTGTCAGAACTCAGAACACGTTGTAACTTAAAGGTTCCGTAGCCATGCTAGTCATTGAAATCTCTGACGGTTATTGTTTCCTAAATGGTAGTTTGATAACCTAGTAATGATTTTAAGATACCTATTTAACGAGGTATCACTCGAGAGAGTAAGGCAAATATTTTTTGACTCTTACACCCGTATTCACAAACGTTACTATGAGGTCTCATAGTGCGCTCGAACGCACAATGTCCGTTCCACCAATCAGATGACTGTATCACGTCAATTTACAATGATCTGATTGGTGGAACCTACACTATGCGTTCGAGCTTACTGTGAGACCTCATAATAACGTTTGTGAATACGGCCGTTCTGTGTTCAGATCCGGATATTTTTCAATTTTAATAAGTATGCTTCTGTATAGCTGGTAACAAGTTTCTGTAACTGTAAATTTTAATTTTACAGCTCTTATATTATATTTTAAGATCGATACACAGAAATACGGACAAACGGACATACAGATATCCCGACACGCGAACGGACACGATGTTTCCACGTTGTAACATCTTTTAAGTAGGAGGTTTTTAATGGAGAAACAAGTGTAAATTAAAAATTCATAACACCCCCGACAAGTGAAGGTTACAGTAACTAGAAAAGAGCTGATAACTTTCAAACGGCTGAACCGATTTTTCTTGGATTATAGCTAAGAACACTTTCGATCAAGTCACCTTTCAAACAAAAAAAAACTAAATTGAAATCGGTTCATTCGTTTAGGAGTTACGATGCCACAGACAGATACACAGATACACACGTCAAACTTATAATACCCCTCTTTTTGGGTCGGGGGTTAAAAAGTTAAAAATACTTTTTAATAAAAAAGACTCGACTTTTACACAATTAAATCCATTATCTTTAGTTTAGTTTCAGTTACAGCCACACTGACCGCTGCACTGCTAAAACAACCCCCTGTATAATTAAATTGTTCAAATTGCTACATCTGTACTGTGTCTGTTCAATTTGGACAAATTGGTCCAGTTGTTTTCAAGAAACACAGACCAGAGCGAGTGAACTAACAGAGTTGTCGACGAGATACTGCACTTTAATTTGCATTTTATTGAAGCCACTCTTAGCTTTATTTTTCTGAAATTATTCTTCGTTTGCATTAATTTATTCATAGTTTTATAGTAGACTAGCTGACGCCCGCGACTTCGTCCGCGTGGATTTAGGTTTTTCGAAATTCCGTGGGAACTCTGTGGTTTTCCGGGATAAAAAGTAGCCTATGTGCTAATCCAGGATATTATCTATCTCCATTCCGAATTTCAGCCAAATCCGTCCAGTAGTTTTTGCGTGAAGGAGTAACAAACATACACACACACACACACACACACATACAAACTTTCGCCTTTATAATATTAGTGTGATTCCAAAATTGATTAGGAACAAAACTTATTTATTTACTCTTTGAAAGTTTGAAAATATTACTTACGCGTTGGTATTAAAGTTTAATTTAACATAACCAAATAAAATGTACTACCTGATGCCTGCAACTTCGTTCACGTGGATATACCTAGGTTTTATAAAAATCCCGTAGTAACCCTTTTAATTTCCGGGATAAAAAGTAGCCTACTTTTTTGATACAGGGTATAATCTATCTTCATTTCGAATTTTAGCTAAATCTGTTTAATAGTTTTTGCGTGAAAGAGTAACAAACATATACATATAAACATAAACACATATAAACAGTCGCCTTTATAATATTATAGTGTGAAGTGTGATAAAGATAACTTACCCCAACATAACGAGTCTGAAGCAATTTTTCGGGGGCGGGGCAGACTCTTCACAGCCTTGGGGCAAGGGCAACGACGCGCTGGGGCCTGGCGACTCTGACCCCGAGTCCTCCGCGACCTCCGCCCCAGCACCTCGTCGACATAACCACGAAGATCCACATTTGTCCCTCGCATCTTCTATGGGAGGGGCAAACTGGCACCTTCTAGGTGACCTTTGTTTCCCCGCTGGCGACAGCGATGACTTTAAAGGGGACGATGGGACCCTCACAGGACTCGACGAGGCCCTCACCGGCGAGGGGGACGCTTTCACAGGCGACGATTGGAGAGAAAGGCCCCCCTTGTCTGTCCCGTTCAACATTTTATATCAACACTTGGCACATGCTACTGTCAACACACAACACTGTTAAAAGTCAAACATACAGTATGCAAATTAAACGCACTGTAAAACTGTACAGTTTTTGGCCGTTACACACTACACTCAATTTGATTATGATATTCATGATGATATTTTACTTTTCTTACTTTGTTTCTTCAATAATAACATTGTTAATTAAAAAGAAATAAAATCCGTGAATAGCTGCATATTTGTCTATACATATATATTTGTGTCTGTACATTTGTTACTTTTCACGGCTCAGTTGTGTACGTAGGTACAATAATAGATGGTTGCACGTAATTATACACATATACGACTGTGTGTCAAGCCAAGTTCGATAATAATCCCTCACGATCTGATACGAACTTGGCTCTGTTTTCACATGTTTTTGGTAGGATTGATATCTTTTGGAAACGGGCGTGAATTTCAGTTAGGGCGCTACCATCATAGGATCAGCCCAAACAGACGGACAGGTTAGATCAGTCTTTTTGATAATTCAAACTCAGCTTTATCTAGGTATTATGACATACTATTGAAATTATTGGTATATTGAAAACACGCTTGAGCTTGCCACCACCGCTATGCGAAAGTAAATAAAGCTTAGTTTGAGTTGTTATTAGACACCGCGTCTTCGCTCTACAGGTGTGCGTTGCGTCTTAGACTGCATAATCACTTACTACCAGGTGAGATACTTACTACTTTTAATTAAAGCAAAAATCTTAGTTAAATTAGGGATTCAACAATTCCTCGCCAAGTCACGCGAACACGATTATCGCCAAGAAAACTAGTTACTCAGTTTAAATAAATTCCAACTTACACCCGTGCTTATTTAACTAAATTACTCTTAAACCCTCGTATAAGCCCAGCGGTAATGTGTAGTTTAGCCTTCCAATGTAGCTTGAATAAATATAATTTCTAGATTCAGTCCGTTCTATAGCTACATACATAGTGAATACTCGTAACAGTGAGTTGATATTTATGGACTTATGGAGGAGCAAACCTTCAGACATTGAAAAAGCTTAGTGAATAGTTTAGCTTAGTGAAGTTTCTTCATGATTAATCAGACGTAAGCCTAGACCCAAAAGATTTTTTAAGTAAAGTTATATCCTTTAGATCATCTCAACCAATCGTCGGCCCACTACTGAGAACGGGTTTCTAATGAAAAGGGTTCAAGGACCCAAATCTGCTATGCCGGCCAAGTGCCGGATTGGCAGACTTCACACACCTTTGAAAACGTTATGGAGAAGTCTCAGGCACGCTGGTTTCCTTACAGCTAGAGTGCATACCCGTGATCAAACCGGCGATATTGTAAACAAACAGTTCCATTGCCAATTTACTGGAAACAACAAGTAAAGCGTGAAACGTGTGACGCGTCCGTAAACCGTGCTGATAGCCGCGACTGATAGGTGAGAACAGGTCATCTTGCGAGAATCTCTCGGACATCCGCGGACGTGCGTCTGAGTCATCGCGTCCGTTACTTACATCCTACAGTTTGTACACTTCACTGTGTTGTAATATCCAGATACCTCACGGCTTCAGCTTGTAATTTGTTTCCGTCTTTATGCACGACATTTAAAGCTCTAGTAAAATATCATCTCACTGACTTACGCCTAATACATAAATGAAAATGCTCAAGCTTTAGCCACATAATTACTGACACTACAGTACCGAATTGCTTCTTGGGAATTGGATTTTGGAAATTACCCGTTTTGATGGTAATTCCATAGACAAAATGGGCTTTCAATGGCACATTACAGCATTTCATATTATCCCCGAAGGTGAAACAATCTTCGAGACCCTTAATTTGCATACGAATGTAAACCATTATGGCCGGTCGTCACTTGAAAGCTCGTGAACACACAGGAAAGGCGTGAAACACCCATGCATTGCTGTTTCGCGATAGAGTACCTACTTAATAATACGTTCAGGTATAAAGGATCACTCCGTAAAGACGTGCATGCTTGCGTGCTTGTTTTGTTACGACGCAACAAAGCGAAATTCAGCTCGTGCAACGATGCGGCCTAAAAATCTCTCTTTCCATCTCGTGCACTTACATCTTATATCTCTCTCCGTCTCTCTCTTTCATAGGAGATACCTGAGAGTTATCAGCATATAAATATCATACTTTTATGTGCCATTTCAATGCATCATTCTAATAAAAAGCTTTCAAAAATAAAGCTTTAATATTTTGAGTTTGAAGTTTATTATTAAAAGTCGGAACCCTCACAATCAGTGCAAATTACGAATTTAAATAAGCCTGAATTGCATTCTCGAATCAAATAGGAAATTATATTAAGCGTAAAATTGCAATTTAAAATACGCTCTTTAGTACGGCGCGGAAATAATATTATTTTCAATTTAATTCTTTTCGCCATACGTTACACAGAAGTCATGAATTATAATTTTCAATTTACTTTTTAAAACATTCGCAATTTTTTTATTTACTCTGATACGTATTAACCAGTCAAATTCAATTAAAATTTTGTAGTCATTTTCTAGGAACGATTACAAACCTTTTTGTGTCTGTAGTTTTTCCATAGATATGTAGTTTTCAGATTCCTGTAAAAATATGTAGTTTTGAAGTTACACGGGTTCAAAGATTTACAAATTAATTACTGGAATTTCAACTTTTAGGTTACTAGGGGCCCGATGACGGCTCCATGACTTTTTTAAGGTAAGGAGAAGTCAAAAATGCAAGATTTGGACCTCGAAAGATGGGCTCTCATTCAGTTACTGACTTGAGTCAATGTTCCAACTGATATGTAATGTCGCAACTAACGCACCAATCAAAAGATGATATCTAAGTTTATATACCTGCCGAACGTATACATGACGGGCGATGAAGTACAGAATTAATTAACTAACTGAAGAACTAATTAGGGCGTATCAAAGTTCGGTTAGAATATCGAATCTAGTCAAATAATAATATTTGACTAGATTCGATAGCGAATATCGAAGCTCGATGCAATGCTCAGTAGTAGGCCGGCGCCGGCGGTGGGTTGAGATTACGATAACTATGATTATTAATGATAGTAGATACCAACGTACCAAAATTCAATTAGGACAGGACATTATTATTCTGATTGCTTCGATAGCATGTTTTCCATTGTGTTTAGCCTGCAAACCGCAGCGCCGAAGGTAAACGTTTCACGAGGTAATTTATTAACGCTCCGATTAACCCAATTGTTGTCGGGCGCTGATGGAGAAACGGGACAGATAAACAGAATCGAACAATATAACATAAATAATAAGCCTTTACATCTGCTATACCTACAGTTTGTGTGACAAACAGCATAAATCACAATATGTGTGTATGTGTGTGTCTATGTATGTTACTCCTTCACGCAAAAACTGCTAGACGGATTTGGCTGAAAGGAATGGAGATAGATTATATCCTGGATTAGCACATAGGCTATTTTTTATCCCGGAAAATCAAAGAGTTCCCACGGGATATCGAAAAACCTAAATCCACGCGGGTGAAGTAGCTGGAAATAGCTGGAGGGGCGCGTGCTCTAGTTGTGACAACACATATTATATCAATGGATTATCCAAGTTTTTTTTGAAGTAAAAACTTTGAGCAATTTTGGAATGGATGAAAACTTCAAAGTTGCATGAGCGACATGCTAATTTTGTCAGCGAAAACCGGATCGTCTACTAGAAGCCTAACTTTGGTTAATAGTAAAACTACGATGTCTACGAATATCTAATTTTAACTCAACTTCAAGATTTAGGTCTAGAAGAACTAAATATATTGAGGTAGGTAGGTGATTTAGGTTATTTCCAAGAGTTTTCAACTAATTTGAATTCTCCGGTGTTAAGGTTAAGACAGAGCGTCTGGTTGAATACCGCTCAATTGATATTATAATCGGTTTTCGATAAGTTGTGGAAAATAGTCTTCGGAAAATAGTCTAACTTAGTATGACAAACAAAGTTGGGAAACCCTGAAGTTTATACAGCGGTGAGAGAAAATTTCAAGAGAGGTAGTGCTTCGAGTACCCATTATCGACAAGATCTATTATTGGTTTTTATTTATAACTCGAGTATATTGTACGAGTTAGTTACTAAAATTATGAACTAAGATGAGTTTTGTGGTTTTTATAACTGTTACTGGCTGATGCCCGCGACTTCGTTCGCGTGGATTTAGGTTTTTTAAAAATCCCGTGGGAACTCCTTGATTTTCCGGGATAAAAAGTAGCCTATGTGCTAATCCAGGGTATAATCTCACTCCATTTTAAATTTCTGCCCAATCCGTCCAGTAGTTTTTGCGTGAAGGAGTAACAAAAATACACACTTACACACATACACACAAACTTTCGCCTTTATAATATTAGTGTAATAAACTTGATGATTTTTAAACAACGTGGCTTTATATGCTGGAGAGTGGAGTCCTATCCTGAACCATACCTCCATAATTATACCTACTGAATTTACATATTTCCAAATACTAATACATACCTAATTCTAAATACTACAGTACTATACCGACCCACGATTCAATAGAAACTCCTTCAAATTTTTTTTGCTTTTTTTCTGTCACTATTAAATTTGTAAAGTTAGTTTTTCATTTTCCCCATTTCTGTGTCTAAATATACCAACAATTACTAATATTCCCCTTTCACTAAAACTAAGCGTACCTAATCCTTGTGTTACTATTAATAACGATGATGTATCGCCCTATACCAACTTCAAACCATTCACTTTAATAACTAGACACTAGACGTGATGAGGGTCTAGCGAGAGCGATCTTATCAAGATGGCGAGAGCTATAGAACTGAAATTCATAAAATGTTTTTTATTTATGATTCGTCACGCGCTCTTTGGTAAACAGGTGACACCTTATTAAGGCAGACAGTAGACACTAATAAACAGAACCAGAAAATATTTTTAGGGTTCCGTACCTCAAAAAGAAAAAAGAAATCCAAGGATCACTTTGTTGTCTGTCTGTCTGTCTGTATGCCCGTCTGTCTGTCTTGTATGTGAAAAAAATCTATAGGGTACTTCCCGTTGACTTAGAATCATGAAAGACAAGTAGGTAGGTCTTATAGCACAATTAAATAGAAAAATCAGAAAACCGTGAATTTATCACATCACAAAAAAAATATTAAAATGTGTTCATGAACACAATTAGTACATGTTAGTGTGAAATAATTAGTATTTTCAACTTTCAATGTGATATTACTTTACCAAGTGGAGTATTATGTGAAAGGGCTTTACCTGTACATTCTAAAACAGTTTTTTATTTATTTTTAGGCATAATAGTTTTTGATCTATGATAAATGTCGAAAAAATACGACTGTAGTACGGAACCCTCGTTGCACGAGTCTGACTCACACTTGGCGATTATTTATTTCAGTATTAGATTACAGGTACATCTACTCTACGGCATAAGTAGATACCTAGGTTAGGTATACAGATTTTTACTAATTACTATTTACTACCTAATATTAAAATTGCGAAAGTGTGTTTCTTTTTCCTTCAATCACGCTGCAAGGGAGCAACGGCTTGACCTGATTTTTCGTACGAATGTACAAGTACATTTTTATGCAAAAAAACAGAGGATTCATACTTCAAACGGGATTTAAAATACACGTGGATCCAGGCAAAAGCTAGTTTTTTCGGAAAGGTTTTAGAAAAAATAAAAAGCATTTTTGCAATTTCTATAAATAAGTGTCTCCTCAAAAAGGAGAAACAATATCTTGATTTTAGATGAAGATCTTTTACAGGCAAATAAATAAAATCTTTGAGGCAGCTAGAAGCTGGGCTTGTGTAATCAGAGCCTCTGGAGCGTTCCCTCAGATATTTTCTCACACAATGCTTGATTAAAAGAAAACAAAATCGAAGTTATTGTCGAAATGGAGACCCGATTGATGGCATCGCTTTGAGAAAATAATTTTGATATTGATGACAAAAATTCTTGCCAAATGCTATAGATATACCAGGGTCGATTTTGTAATCGTTACATAGGTACCTGTTATAACTGAGGAGTGATGTCAATTTTTAACCCCCGACCCAAAAAGAGGGGTGTTATAAGTTTGACGTGTGTGTTTCTGTCTGTGGCATCGTAGCTCCTAAACTAATGAACCGATTTTTATTTAGTTTTTTTTGTTTGAAACGTCGCTTGATCGAGAGTGTTCGGTTCGGTCGGTTCAGCCGTTTGAAAGTTATCAGCTCTTTTCTAGTTACTGTAACCTTCACTTGTCGGGGGTGTTATAAATTTTTAATTTACACTAATGTTGTCAATTGATAATTTGTTAACTGTCTTACAAAAAGTTTCTTAAAAAAACCTCTAACTGTATGGGCCAATAACTAATTTTTTCAATTAGCAAAATTTTATCTTATTAAATATGTTTCTTAAATTCAATTTCAAATGAGAAGCTCGTAAGAAATAAATATAAAATAGAAATCGCAAAGCAGATTTCTATTTTTAACCCCTGACCCAAAAAGAGGGGTATTATTAAAGTTTGACGTGTGTATCTGTGTATCTGTCTGTGGCATCGTAACTCCTAAACGAATAGACCGATTTTAATTTAGTTTTTTTTGTTTGAAAAGTGGCTAGATCGAGAGTGTTCTTAGCTATAATCGAATAAAATCGGTTCAGCCGTTTGAAAGTTATCAGTTCTTTTCTAGTTTTCTTATAGAGGGTTTTGTGTCGAGGGTTGCGCTCACCCGCAGCGGGCAAGCGCGGTGCTGTGCGGGTGTGCAGGGCATCCCCACCCCGGTTGCCATCTTAACCTGTCGCGCATGATAGGAATTATCATTGTAAATTGTACATTTGAAAAGAGCAACCGCCGAGTTTCTTGCTGGTTCTTCTCGGTAGGAACAGCATTCCGAACCAGTGGTAGATTATTTTGACGATTCAAAAGCACTTGTAAAAGTTTCATTGAATAAAAATAATTTGAATTTGAATTGAACATTTCGCGGGATAGCCTGCTCTGGTACCTAATATGAAAAGTTTCAGATATAGTGCTACTGTTATAAAATACTTGGAACTAACTTGGAATAGTTAGTGAACTTGCCTCGCTTAGAATACAAGCTCTAAATTGCGACTCTCATAAGAGAAGCTATTGGAGTAACGTTGAAGACCGGACCGGAGTGAACAAAGCGAGTCAACGGTGTTACACGTAAACCACAAAATGTAAATTAGTTTCTAACTCTAAAGGACTTCGACTACAATCTACTGCCTTACGTTGCTCAGTAGTTAGAAATTATTATACGTAATAATGATATGAGTATAACTCAAAATTTAAAAAACCCCCGACACAAAAACCTCTATAAGAAAACTAGAAAAGAGCTGATAACTTTCAAGCGGCTGAGCCGATTTTCTTCAATTATAGCTAAAAACACTCTCGATCAAGCCACCTTTCAAACAAAAATAAAACTAAATTAAAATCAGTTCATTCGTTTAGGAGCTACGATGCCACAGACAGATACACAGACACAGATACACACGTCAAACTTATAACACCCCTCTTTTTGGGTCGGGGGTTAAAAAGATAGCATTTTAAAAATCTTTGGTTGACAGCGTTCACAGGGTCCTTAAAGGAAATCGGTCAAGTACGAGTCGGACTCGCACACGAAGGGCTCCGTACGGAAAAAAAAGTAAAAAAAGAGTGTTCTCACTCTTTTTTCTTCACAAAAGAACACTCTTTTTTTCATTATTTGTTATAGCGGCAATGGAATTAGAGTATCTGCCTGTCTGTCAGAGAGCTATATAGAGAGCGATATAGCCCTCTGATAAACAAACAGACAGACAGACAGACATACAGACGGACGGACAACGGTGGCTTAGTACTTACATTGAATTTTTTTTAATTGTTGTTACAGTGGCAAAAGAAATACACTACCCTATGAAAATTCTACCTAAACCCTACCTATTACGGTTCACGAAATACAGCCTGTTGACATAGAGACGAACGGACGGACGGACGGATTCTACCTATTAAACTTGTTACGCACGGTCGAGTAGATGCCCGGCAACTCAACCCAAACAACAATAACCCAATACCCAGCGGGTTGGAGGTCGTCCCACACTGCGTTTGCTGATACGCGGTCTCCACTTTAGAACACGTCTGCCCCAGCAGCCGTCAGGTAGCTGAAAGTGGGTGGATGAGGAAGGCGGAAGATCATGTGTGGTGGCGCGCTCTTGGGAAGGCCTATGTCCAGCAGCGGACGCAAACAGGCTGATAGATTGAACCGTTTACAGAATCACATTCATCATTCACAGATTGAAGTTACAGATTCTAACAGTCGCCGTCGACCGAGTTGCCGAACGACTAGTGGACCTTGCGTAACGGTCTTACGGTTCACGAGAAACCCGCCCGCTGACAGACAGTTCGATGGACGGACGGACTGACGGATGGACTACGTTTGACTTAGTGAAAGGGTCCCGTTGACACTCTCCGCTACGGAACCCTGAAAACGAACAATATGTTTTTGTACCTCGTTACTTAAAATGGCTTCAAAAGTCCATTGTTCGGAATAACAAACTATACATTGCCGTTTCCCGAAGAGCCAGTATCGAAAACCGATTATAACAACGATCGGGCGACTTCCAGCGAGGCGATATTTAGGTACACAGGTAAACCCCGAAACTACAATATTCAAATTAGTTTGGAACTTTCATAATGACTTCGGTAAACGAGTAAAATAAGTACAAAATGTTGTTCAAGAAACTTTGTTTTAACATGGTTTTAACCATTAACCTATGTAAAGCTTAAGCCACAATTATCTAGTTTGTTTTATTAATAAATAATCAGGTGTAACCAAACAAATACCTAGTTTGGTTACTCCTGACCTGACCCATCCGCTTTAGATTAGGTAAGCTAGCTCTGTGTATAAGAGCAATTACGCATTCAGCCGATCTGAGTCTGTGACAGGTATAAATTAAAAATTTATAACACCCCCGACAAGTGAAGGTTACAGTTACTAGAAAAGATCTGATAGCTCAAACGGCTGAACCTATTTTCTTGGATTATAGCTAAGAACACTCTCGATCAAGCCACCTTTCCAACAAAAAAAAACTAAATTAAAATCGGTTCATTCGTTTAGGAGCTACGATGCCACAGACAGATACACAGATACACACGTCAAACGTGTAATACCCCTCTTTTTGGGTCGGGGGTTAAAAACTCGGACTGAACGCGGATATTACTAACGCCACAGACGCACTAATCTGAATCTAAGCTAATCAGTAGAAATCTTTGACACATCTACGTCATACGTCCGATTTGAATCCGAGGCACATCCAAGATATTCTCACGGATGACGGAGAGAACTCGGATGACGGAAGTCGGAGCCAGTGCGTACGATACTTCGGAACGTATTATCTCGGATTCAGATCGGATGCAGTGCGTAATCATGTAGGTATGTCGTCCTAAGAAAGCTGTGTGTCACAATCCCCAATTTTTGTGCCCACCGCGTGAGTCAGTGCCAAGCATCGCTTGCATAAAGGTTGAATATGACACATGTCGTCTGAGTGGTCCCCATAAAGAAGCCCATATCGTGACTATGAATTCCAGTATTACCTAATATACTAGCCTCTAAATCGGCAGTATGTACGGGTTTTCATTCATATTTTATTTTTTAACTCCCGATCCAAAAAGAGGGTTGTTATAAGTTTGACGTGTGTATCTGTGTATCTGTCTGTGGCATCATAGATCCTAAACTAATGAACTGATTTTAATTTAGTTTTTTTTGTTTGGAAGGTGGCTTGATCGAGAGTGTTCTTAGCTATAATCCAAGAAAATCGGTTCAGCCGTTTGAAAGTTATCAGCTCTTTTCTAGTTACTGTAACCTTCACTTGTCGGGGGTGTTATAAATTTTTAATTTACACTTGTTAGTTTAAGTAAATAGTTACCTTGTTGAAATTCCCAAGTTTATTTCTGACTTTCCAAGAAAAAACCCCAAAAGTACCTACTGAGGCTGACAAACCGTGCAAAAGGAAGCGTAGATTTCCGAATCCTGACCGAAAAGGATCTCATACCTTTTTACGTTACACGGAACGATGCTTCCGTAGTTAGGTCTCGAAGGGAATGAAATATTTTGTGCTATAATACCCAGGGATATTTGGTATCACGTATTTAGAGAGTCGTATTTCTTGGAAAATATTTTCTCTATCCGAAGTTTTGCGATGGATCCATGAAGTAACTACAATATGTACTTGTATAGTTAGGCATTCCGAATACAAGGCACTAGCTGATGCCCGCGACTTCTTACGTGTGGATTTAGGTATTAAAAATCCTGTTGGAATCGTTTGATTTTCCGGGATAAAAAGTAGCCTATGTCACTCTCCAGGTCTTTAACTATACCTACTTATGCAAAAAATCACGTTGATCTAATTGCTCCGTTGCGACGTGATTGGAGGACAAACCAATAAGCCAACAAACCTAACACAAACACATTTTCGCATTTATAATATGTGTAATTAGTACACTCTCCAATTTGGTACTCCATTATGATGGGAATTTATCTAATATAACTAAATAAATGAATCAATAAAACTTCATTATCTTAACAAAACAGAACTGTGTTTACAAACTTTGGTGTGAGGCCCTGCCTCCTGATGAAGTAAAAATTGTGTTTCAGGAGGCAGTGTCTTCCCATACTATAATGTATCAGCATAATGTAACCACATATAATTTAATTTAAAAAAAAATCTCTGTTGATTAAGGGTTTCTCGGAAGAAAATGCATTAGCGGTACACTGTTACTACTTTGTAGAGCGTATTAGAATTAAAGTGATCGCAAAATCTATTAAAAACGACTTGTAGGCGCACTTGCCTCTCTTCACCTTGAGCTAATCTTATCAAAGGAAGCTAAGAGAGCCTCGAAGGAAATTAATTTTGCATCATATACTAGAATATGACCAGGCTTTCGACAGGACTGTCTTGCTGTCAAGCTTGAAAATATCTTTCTAAAATCTGTAGGGTGAGTACGACTTTGAAAACTTGTTAATTTTGATGAAACTTCGATAATTCCTTTTCGTAGTAAACGAAGGAATCTTTCTAATTTTGTTCGGTCCGTCTTAGATCCGTCCGTTCCTAATAATTCACAGTCATTTTATTCTGAAGTAATACAGCATAAAACTGTTTTTAATTTGAAAAGGTTATGTCGACGAATAATTTGGTAAAGATTTTCGGTGATGAAAGACGTAACACCTCAACTGATAACAGTAAATCACTGGCGATCAGTGCACTGAGAATGAACAAAACGAACTTTTTTAATCATTATTACCTACACATAAAACTCAGTTTTGTTTTGAATAGAGATGTTTTGAATTACATAATTACTTGCGAATTAGAAGTAATTTAGTATACTGGATTCATTCAGCAGTTATAAAGCTCTGGCAGACAGACAGACGGACAAAATTCACCCAAGTTGACTAGTATATCGCAATGTATTTCAATTCCAATTTGTAACGCACTTTTAAATTCCATTAGCTTTTTATAGTGACTAAAACACCTACATTGCCAAGTGTCCTGCTTTAAACCGGGTAAACATGGTCAGCTCAATCCATATCACATCATAGGCAGTGCTATATCTCGTGAACAAGTTTATGTACTCACTAGCTGATGCCCGCAGCTTCGCCCGAATGGATTGGTCAGATTCCCTGCAGCATCAGGATTGAGGAGTTGGACTCCAAATTTTTTATGAAATAATGTTGCAAAGTTCCTCTATCGATTAAAAAAGAAATGACGCAAATCGGTTCAGAAATCTCGGTGATTTCGGTGTACATAGGTAGAAAAACACAACTCCCTTTTTGAAAGTCGGTTAAAAAAGTAGCCTATGTTACTCCCTGGTCAATTCTCTACTTGTCTGTGAATATCCCGTCAAAATCGGTTCAGCCGTTCCCAAGATTAGCCTTTTCAAACAGACAGACAGACAGACAAAAATTTTAAAAACGTGTGATTCAGTTATAGTATCGTTCAAATAACCATATGACCTTAATATGCGGTAGTTATTTCGAAATTACAGACAGAAACTCCAATTTTATTTATTAGTATTAGTATAGATTAGTATAGATTTGACCTGGCATTTTAACAACTTTCCGAGTATCATAGGCTTTATGATATCAATATGGCGGATATAACAAACACACATTCCCGAATTGAGTGCCTACATTTTTTTTATTCATTATAGGCAAGCGCTTGACCACAATCACACCTGATGGAAAGTGATGATGTGGCCTAAGATGGGACGCGTCTACCTAGAAGATGCCTATTCACTCTTGTTTTATTAAAGATACCAGGATTGTAATTGGTCCAGCATTGTAATCAGGAAACACAGAGCGTGGAAGAGTATTCCAAATCTTAGTCATGCGTATGAGGAATGATGACGTAAATCATCAAGTTCCCATTTATTAATATTCAAGCACTGCATCACCTGACTAAAATCCTGGAATAATAGAAAGGCGTTATATTTCATAATTTACCTTGTTATTATTCCGTATCTCTAGTGAAGGTAATAACATTCGCAGCTACCACGTACCTAATGGCGTAGTCTGTGTAAATATTAATGGATGTCATCACGCAAAATTGTGTTGTACATGCCACGGTGCATGGCCATTCCGGGGCAATTTCTGACCGAGGTCCAATTATTATATTTTGTTCGCGACCTCGCACCGGAAAGCACAGTGTTGGAAGGTCCCCCACTAGCCCGCCTAGAAGGTGCATAATATAATATATTCATTCTTGTTTTGAAGGTCCCGGGATTGAAATTGGCGGGAAAAACGGAGGCTGGAAGGGCATTCTATGTCAAAAGTTTCCTACGACATAACTCGAAGAAAAAAACCTTACGAAAAAAAAAACCTAAACCTCGTTAAAAATTACTTCTTTTATGGGTAGTCTATAAGGATGATAAATTAAGACAGCAATTAACGAGACGGTTACTAGGGGTTCCCTGGCGTGTCCTTGAAAAAACTCTGTCTGGTTTACGATACAAGAATTTTATGAAAAACACTAACAGAAGTTTCCCTCTCCCAGTACTATCCCATACAAACGGAGTTTTGGTCTCATCGAAATAATAGTTAGGTACCTACTTATTTATCAATCAAATTGAATAATATTTTTTTTAGACATATTCTAGAAACATGTCACTTTACATATTTATATGTAAATCTTTGAGCTCGTGTATAACTTTAAAACTAAATATTTTAACGGATATCTGGCAAACCAAATGCACAGTTATTAAGCTCCTAGAATGTGTTTACAAAATTTTATTGAGTTTTAAATGGTTAGTATTCAAACGAGAACCAAACTACGTTTGTATGGATTGCGCGACGAATAAGCTCCTCTTAATGTTGAGATCGTAAATACAATCTTTTTTATGTTCAAACAATATAAAAGTAACGAGGTTGTATTTTCATTTATTCTCATTTTTGTGGTCCGAAACGTTTGTCATTTCTGGCTAGGACTTTTTTAACCCCCGACCCAAAAAGAGGGGTGTTATAAGTTTGACGTGTGTATATGTGTATCTGTGTATCTGTCTGTGGCATCGTAGCGCCTAAACGAATGAACCGATTTTAATTTACTTTTTTTTGTTTGAAAGGTGGCTTGATCGAGAGTGTTCTTAGCTATAATCCAAAAAAATTGGTTCAGCCGTTTAAAAGTTATCAGCTATTTTCTAGTTTTCTTGTAGAAAAGAAGGTTAGATAACCCTTAGGTTCATAATATTCAAGTGTCAATTGACAAATGTCAAGCTGTCAAGATGGACGTTGCCTAGATATACATATAATTATTTATTTGAAAATGATTTGTCGGGGGTGTTGAAATTTTTTAATTTACACTTGTTTAAATTGATGTACGTTGTTAGCCCTTGACAGCAATCTGTACAAGCAGTGGTAAGTGATAATGCAGTTAAAGATGGAAGCAGACTAACTTGGAATTGCAGTTTTTATTAAACGTATACCCCTTTGGTTTCTACACGGCATCGTACCGCAACGCTGTATCGCTTGTAGGGTAGTACAGTAAATAGCCACGGCCGAGGCTTCCCACCAGACCAGACCGATTTAGAAATTATAAGCCCCTGAGGGAAAACGAACCCGAGACCCCCCATAATAAGACCACAGCACTTCCCACTGTGCCAGGAAGGTCGTTTTCTATCCTCTTTATGTTGAAACAATATAAAAGTAACGATTTCGCATTTATTCTCATTTCTGTGGCCGAAAACGGTTTGTCATTTTCCCCGAGCTGCGGTTTGGACATCAACCGCGATTCGTGCAAACGAGCCAATTAAAATTTGTGTGATCGCCTGCAGCCTTAGCATGACGCCAAGACAAAAAATTCCCGTGGGACTGGTCTCTGGAGTAAATCTTGAGCCCACGTGTTTGTCAGTTTCATTCTTTGACGTATTCAAGATGGTTGCAAACCCAGTCCCACATCGGGCTATGTCAAAGTATTTATTTGAAAGAAAGAAATGATAGGAGATCTTCTACTTAGTGAACCTTGGCAGAGATAATTAGTGGGTAGATGACAAATCACGAGCACAATGACATCGTGCGAGTGGCCAGGTTTGCACACATTATACACAGTAATGTTTGTGAATTTGAAATAAGGTCAAATCATTATTATTTTTGCTTTTATTTTCCACACGTAAATTAAATTAATAATAAATAGCTCTAGGTATTTCTTATCAGTGACGATACAATTCCGTAGAGCAAGACGAGCGGGCAGATAAAACAATTGCCACTCAACAGTGAAATTCAGCAATGGCAAACCTTTTCTTTGACGCCCCTTTTTCTTTATTAGTTCTTTATTGCGGTCAGCTTTTAGCGCTTACAGCCTACGAGTTAGAGTAACGAATGTGTCGCTTCTTGGGTAGTGTGGATAGATAAGGTTCAATTTTAAAAAAACCGGGCAAGTGCGAGTCAGACTCGCGTACTGAGGGTTCCGTACTCGGGAATTTTTGCAACGTTTCGCACGATAAATCAAAAAATTTAGAATGTACATGTAAAGCCCTTTTGTATGATACCCCACTTGGTATAATTATCTTACTTTGAAAATTTAAAGACATTTAAATTTTTTTAAATGATGTAACCATAAATTCACGGTTTTCAGATTTAATCCTGTACTTGTGCTATGCGACCTACCTACCTGCCAAATTTCATGATTCTGGGTCAACGGGAAGTACCCTATAGGTTTTCTTTTTTTTTTGATTCGGCTTTAGCCAGAAAGACTAAGAAATTCATTAGAAGATTGGCTATAATTTCATAAAATAATGGTTTTCTTTCTAAATTTATTTTGGGTGTTATCATTTTTTTTTTTAAGGGCTTTTAAATGTAACCTATATGCCAGCCCCATCATTACAAACTAAACTAAAAACAAACTGAGTGACTAGGCTGTTATCTTGTTGAACTTGTCATAAATAATGTTATCATTTTGAGATAAAGTTTATTATAATTTCATTTACTTAAAAGTACTTAATAAAAAATTTAATTAAAATATTTTTCAGCGCTTGCTGAAACATTCGGCATCGGTCAAAACTTCGGCCCGTTTTGGCGGAAGCCGAAGGTGGTTTTTTAGCCAAAGTTGAAGGTTCGGTTGGTCTAGTATACAGATAATTTCAATTTTATTTTTTGAAGGAGTTTGTAACGAAATGCCCTGTATATTCCATAAGTTTAATAAATATAAGTAAAAAAAATAAAAAGAGTTTTTTGAAGTTTGTATTTGTGCATCGTATACCGAAGCAAACGAGCAAGACGTGATTCGGATGTAATCAAAGCCGCAGGAATCCCCTCAGAGATGTTTTATCCAACTCCAGTATTTGAGGAAAAACACAATCGAAGTTATCGCCGAACGAATTGAGGACGCGACTGATGGATTGCTTTGCTATTAGTACTTTTCCCACAGCGAGCAAATAGGGAGATAGGAAGTGATGGTTTACGTGATTGTTTTTTCATTGTCAGTTGTAGAGGTGCCTCCCACAATTAATACCTAAGTATACAATATACAAGCGTAAATTAAAAATTTATAACACCTCCAATAAGTGAAGATAACAGTAACTAGAAAAGAGCTAATAACTTTCAAATAGCTGAACCGATTTTCTTGGATTATAGCTAACTCTCGATCAAGCCACCTTTCAAACAAAAAAATAATTAAAATCGGTTCATTAGGAGCTACGATGCCACAGACAGATACACAGATACAGACGTCAAACTTATGACACCCCTCTTTTTGGGTCGGGGGTTAAAAATTAGTAGGTACTGGGGCCAACGGCTCAGTAAGGTAGGTACCTACTTTATAAATTTTTGAAAATTGCAATATTTGAATTGAAATGTTGCAATCACAAGTATTTTTGTTTGCAATAAAAAATATGTTGTATTCATTAATTAGGCTTGTTTACGTTGATGAGTTATGTCGGAGCTTAAAAAAGTGCAATCCCAAAAGTGGGTGAATCGAGACCATAAATTAATTGTCAAAAAATGCATTGCAAAAAAAATCATCACTTACCACCAGGTGAGATTGCAGTCAAGGGCTAACTTGTATCTCAATAAAGAAAAAACTAGCGGATACCCGGCATGTGCCCAGTGATTGTTTTAGAGTAATCTAAAACCAATTTCGCATTATTGCCTTTCTAATAAACATGCACGTGGTTTGGGGCACATATGTTGGATGGTTTCAAAATCTATAAGGGGCAAATTAAGTAGAAGCATTTTTCGTGTTTTATATGTTAGGAGAAAGTCCCTACAAGAGACCTGTATGTCCAGCAGTGGACGTCTGTCAGTTGATGATGTCTTAAGCAATTTCTCTTTCAATGCATATTTACGAAACGTATCCCACACGAATAAGATCTAGAAATATTCTATCTACCTGCTCCTATTAGAGGATAGAAAGCAGGCTCTACTACTTTAAATAAGGTAGGACTTATTTCGCCATTTTTCACGTTTTATGTGGGTGTAGCTGTAGTCTGTACCGATATTTCATTTGTACAATTGAATTTTTGCTGAATAAAGTTTCGGTGGGAAGGTCAACTTTTTTGCGGGATATGCCGATATTTCAATTTTGTACAAAGGCATTTGCAAGATAAATCGTTGTTCGTATTTAAAAAGGTTTTTTTGTAGAAAGATAAGTTGCACTGATGAGCTAGGATCTCTTTTTAGAATGAGAGACTTTAGGCCATAGTCCGCCGAGTTTAAGGGTGGCAACTTCCTGCCTGACACCCTTAAAGTTTTAAAGTTTAGCTGTCGAGCAGGGGGTTGTCTCGACACTAAATGCATCACGTGATTTCTAATACTATTCCGAAGAAAATATAGCAAGTGTAAATTAAAAATTTCTAACACCCCCGACAAGTGAAGGTTATAGTAATAACTAGAAAAGAGCTGATAACTTTCAACCGGCTGAACCGATTTTTTTGGATTATAGCTAAGAACACTCTCGATCAAGCCACCTTTCAAACAAAAAAAACTAAATTAAAATCAGTTCATTAGTTTAGGAGTTACGATGCCACAGAGTCCACAGACAGATACACAGATACACACGTCAAACTTATAACACCCCTCTTTGTGGTTCAGAGGTTAATAAATTAATGTCTGGCTAGTATCAGAAAGTTATCTTAACTCACTAATGTCTCATGACTCGTTTCTGAGTAATCTCCTGCCAATTAGGTACTGTCTTGGAGAGTTGGAGGGCACTAAAACAATTTTTAACTTTCTTCCTCTAGATATCTAGGGCAAAGAAGACAGCGCGCTATCGACTTGTTGATAAGCTTTCTTTATAAATAGGAACAATACTTTTTAAGAGGATCGTCTAGTTGTAAATTTTCATTCAAAAAGCGATACGTTTTCACCCCGTAGAGTCCAATGCAATGCAAACGCAATAGTACGCGCTACGTCAACGCTTACGCAGCCTGTGTGAACGAGCTATGTTGCACAAACATACAACACTTCGGTGGAGTAGGGACTTTATTTCGAAAGAGATCCCAATATTAATTGGAATTGGGCGAAGTATTTTTATATCGGCCAGAAATCTAAGAGTCCTCTCAAATCCTCGATCCATTAGCGACACATTAGCGTTAAATTTCAGCTGGATTAGTACGAATTTAATATCTCGACGACGTTGATAGTATTCGAGTGTCGAAACACTGCCAGACTGAAATTGACCTAAGGTACTACTTAGTTCCAAACGAAACCTCGCAAGTTTTAACACTGACTACGACTGTATAAAAGTTTCAACTGAATCGGGTGAACGATGCGCAACGCATGGGTAACGATCGAACAGACAAACACATATAAGTATTTACAATATGTAAAGATATGCTGTGACTTGAAACTATATTGTAAACCTATTTGTATTCGCTGTATTTTGCAATAAATAAAGCTCTAATCATTAGGATTTGACCTTTATTTATTGCAAAATTCACGAATGAACCTGTGTGTCTATCAACGTTGTCGAGAATCGAGATACGCAAACTCTTACTAAACCTATAGGAATATAACAAAGCAGCCGAAAGTAATTCAGTGTAATGGCGGACGGAATCGCCTTGGGATTAACTCGAATATTCCCACTCGAAAGTTGAAAGTTGAAACGAATGGCACTTTTGAACTCCTTATAAAATGTTACCAAGTTATTATACTGTACGTCTCAGGGAATAAAATCGTTCTATTGGAATCACATTAAAGTATTAATCGCATTCATTATCATCATCGGGTTACTACAAACTAAGATGGGTCTCCTCTCAGAATGAGAAGGGGTTATATAATATGAGGTGGGCCATTGTCCATCACGCTGGCTTTGAAAAAGACTTTTCTAACAAACTTCAGCTTATCAGCAGTAAAATAAATTAATTTCTGAATAAAACGGATTTAACAAGCCTACAACTTTTTGATTTTCAATCTGCACCTGACCTGACATAATAATATTATACCGTTTTTAAAGCTATTACAAAGTATTATCAGTTAACGGTCGATTAATTTTCGAACAATGTAGAATAGCGGTTACGATCGACTTGAAACTTAAAAGTTAATCGCATATTCTGCGAAAGTTGGAAGATAAAATTTTACTATGAACGTGTTTAAGTTTTATAGCAGTTGTTTAACATTTTTCAAGCATTTAATGATCTATTTCCAAGCATAGCTCTCTTCATCGTCCGCTGAGTCTCAAAACTTTTTTATGAGGCCCATAGTTAGCGACCATGTCTCGGATCCATATTATATCTTCTTTGGTAATACGCACTATTGGAAGCCTTTGGTCTTCAAGCGCTGAGGAATTTCGGACGAGAACATCGATTTGTCCAGAAGACAAAATTGCCCCTGCTGAAAACGAACTCGGAACCTACATAAACAAGGTGTAACAAGAACGCTAGCATAAATGAAGACAGTTGATAGTACTGATTACTCATAGGGTGCCACAAAAAAAAAACCTGTAATTTATAAAAGTTTACAATATATTGCAAATAAAATATTTGACGCTAGAGGTCAACCAACTTTACGTAAATAGGCCACTCGAAGTCAATGTCACGTCGTAGGTGCAGCATTGACCGAGTTTTGCACGCTATACATTGCGGGTTAGGAAAATGCTAACTCACTAAATTATAAGATAAGGCAAATGGTTATTGGCATTGGATTCTATTCAGGTAGTGTAATAATAACCCTAAGTTTTAGCTAGCGTTCTGGTTACCTTGTTTTATGTCCACAGCGCCACCACTGGACCTGGGAAGTCATCAAAATAATCCGGGCGTCAAGATTTACTATAAAATATATAAAGTAACACAAGGGCGTACTCCTGAGAATATAATAACTTTCTTTATTGAGACAAATATTGCTTGTCATAACACAAGAAAAGTTTACCTTTTTCTCGTACAAGTTTGTACCGTTACTCGGGAAATTCGATTGTACAAGTGAAATATTATTGGTTTATACCTACCATGTAAAACAAATTACGAAAGAGTAGTGATGTGGAGTGGTGGTAGCCTAGTGGTTAGGATGTCGGCCTTCTATTCAAAGGCCCGGGGGCTCGATGTCCGCGTGGACTTAGGTTTGTAAGAATCCCGTGGGAACTCTTGATTTCCGGGATAAAAAGTAGCTTTTGTCACTCTCCAGATCTTTAACTAGAGCTATATATAATGCTCCGACCGTTGCGACGTGCGCCGTGTTAAAGCTGTTATTTTATTTTTATTTTTATTTTTATTAATAAGGTTCGCTTGCGATTTTTACAAAAATGATCTTAAATTAAATAAAGTTAAATAAAACACACAATTAACATGGAACAGTTATATTAATCACATTAGTAAAATGATACAAAAAGTAGCTAAAAACTTTCCGAATTAGTGAAAACATAAAATAAAATATTCAAGGTGTAATGGTAATTGAATAAATCTAAAACTATAATAAAGCAAAGTTAACCTAGGAGTAAGAATAGTAAAAAAAAAAAATATGTTGAAAAAATTGAAATTTCTGCAATTAATTGGTGTTAGACCAACAAACAAACACATTTATAACACGGGTACCTAGTAATAATAAAATATGCGTATGATAACTTCAGTCCCTTCAGTCTCGTATGAATAATACTAATATCCTATTTAAATATATCGATCCTAATTTAAGATAAGTAATTTATTTATGTATTTGAGCTATTGAGGCATCTCTAAATAATATATTAATTTCTCTAAATAGCAAGTCAATACTAGACAAACATAAACCGTAGAACGATTTAATTATAGCAGAAAAGAAAAATAGAAAAGAGAGAGCGTGGGTTGTCGCGTCGTACGGACATTTTCTCTAATTATCCTCGTTATTTACAAAAAAAACTGTTTTACAGGAAATCTCCACTGTAATTTTCTTTTAGTTTTGTTATTACTTATACTATACATACCTACATTTTGCCTACTGTCACGTCTGTTAAATCATTAGGTCATTATTAAGTTATTGAGTTTAAAACAGCTACCTATTCATTAGGTACTTTCATAAAGTATCTAATTCTACTACTCTTGTACTACTTAAAACTACTTACTACTAGTACTTCGTAATAATTTGGCTAAATCTTGTGATACTTATATAAAAATGAATCCCTATTTCCCTTGGTCATGCTATAACTTGAGAATGATTGAACTAAATTAGAATATTTTTTTTGTTGTGTTTTTAGTTTCAATGACAAGGATTATACCTATGAAAGAGTTTTTTTGGAAAATCCACGGGAAAAGATATTACCTGCGGGCCGCAGGCGAAGTCGCGGGCAATAGCTAGTTGAGAATACAATCTAGAATAACGGTTTGCAAATTGCAATGTGCCTTGAAAAGAACTGACTGTGTTTATTTTGCTTTAGACAAAGAAAAGAGAAAATAGAAATAGAGAGTGCGGTTTAGCAATGTAACGTTGTTTATATTCTTAAATCGAGATTATATCTATACTATACATACATAGTGGCGGACTAAGAGACCGTAAGAGGCCCGGAGCAGCATCACTGAATAAGGCCCCTGAGTGTCTTTTATGGTGTTTTTTTGTTTTTTTTTTGTGGGGCGTCAATGACGTCGAACAGGCGTGATTCGTGAGTAATAAAAACGAACAGGACAATTAACATTCAAAACATTATATGGTTTATATTATGCCTATTTAGCTATACTGTTTACTGAATTTTGTGAGTGGAATAACACAATCGGAAATTTTACTGTTTTGCTCGCAAAATTTTGTAAAATTATTCCCTCCTTAATTGAATGAAAAAAAAAATACAATTTAAATTATAAAAAGAACCGCGAGTGGAGCGAGCGAAATTTTTTATTAATAATTTTACTGAAGCGATAGAGACCTCCAACTACAACTACAAATTGGCTCTGACTGAAACTAGTTCGGTCAGGGCTATTCAGAACACTCGATTCGGTAAGTTATCGTACGATAAGATGTATTTTCAATAGAAAAATCATCTTATCGTACGATATACAGTATTCATCAAATAAAGAATTTGATTGATTGATTGATTGATAACTTACCGAATAGAAGTGTTCTGAATCTACCTGCTGATTTGAGATTTGACTTATGAGAATTTATTAAATTTTGGATTTTGAAGGCCTCCCTGAACCTGAGGCCCTGGATGATCGCCCTCCTTGCACCCCCTCCCTACGCTTAGACCGCCACTGACCTTACATAAACAGAAGATTGATGACTTCTCTGGTGCAGTTGTGAGCGCCGCACTGTGGTTTCACAAGGAGAAAGTTTCATTTAAGTACAGGAATTTCATTATTTGTAAATTGGCTTCAGTTTATTCTGGTAAGAGACTTCGGCCGTCACCAGTTACAAACGTAGACGGTACGATGCCACATGGATGCCACTTAGAAATTGATTAGGGATACTACTTCCAAGTTACGACTCACCTATCATCAGCGAATAAAATAACTATTGATTTCACACATCAAACCCATATTTAAAAAAGCGTAGCTTCATAACCCATATCCGTATTCCATACTAATATCATAAATTCTTGTCATTCTAACTGTACAGCAGTCTGTCTGTCTATGGTTTAAAAAAACTAATTTCACGTGAATGAAATTGCGGGCTTCATCTTTTTCGTAGAGAGATAGCGTGCATCCCGAAGACGATACTTAAATAGGTTACCTATTTTTTATCCTGGGAAATCGAAGAGTTCCGACAAGATTTTTAAAAACCTAAATCCAAGCAGACAAAGCCGTGAAAATCATCTAGTTTTGTATGAAACCTAAATTTAAGAATTCAAAAGCAGCAAAAGGTCCTCGCAGACCAACGGAAGGCGACCGGCGGTGAATCCATAAATAATTCCTTCCGGAATACCGAAGAATACTGAAATGTTTCTAAAACATTCAATGCAGACATTGAGTATTAGATCACAGAGCAACAAACTTCAGAAACCTTCTCCCTCGGCAAATGTGCCGTCACCAATGATTACATAGACAATAAGCTCGGAACTAATATACACCTTAAAATAATTTATTACATAATTAAATGTTCAAATATGTTGCTATTACTCTGAAGTTAGAAGAGTTGAATATCGTCTAACGTAAACACTATCACACTAATCACACTAATATTATAAAGGCGAAAGTTTGTATGTGTGTGTGTGTGTGTGTGTGTGTGTGTGTATGTTTGTTACTCCTTCACGCAAAAACCACTGGACGGATTTGGCTGAAATTTGGAATGGAGATAGATAATATCGTGGATTAGCACATAGGCTACTTTTTATCCCGGAAAATCAAAGAGTTCCCACGGGATTTCGAAAAACCTAAATCCACGCGGGCGAAGTCGCGGGCATCGGCTAGTAGCGGTATAATAATGCTTGCCGATACGTTTTTTTCCGTTAGAATTGTAAATAAATAATAGATGCGGCCAAAGTTTTCCAGTAGACTAAATAAGAGACGGTTAAGAAATCTTTCGATGAATTTTTGAAATTCAGAGAATAGTTTAAATATGAATCTTTAACATGAATGGCTTTGTGCAAATTTTGCATGCCTGACTATGTAAGGTGAAACATTTATACTGGACAATATGTACTTAATAACATCTCGTTGTAAAAAATGTTTCTGCAAATTAAAAATCTTGAATCTGATGAATATGTGAAGTAACTTGAGGTTGAGAGTTTACTTACAACTTATTTACTACTAGAACTTTTTGCAGTTCTACGAAGATACAACTCTATGCCAGTAGAATTATACCACGAAAATGGTAAAAGCTTATAGCAAAGTTTTTAATTATAAATACGTATAGGTTCACAAAATAGAGAATATTATAAACTGAGTTTAAATATGAATGAACTCACTTTACCAACGCAATTATGGAATGGATATTAAAGCCTGGAATTAAGGCTGTAACTTTTATGTTTTGAATTTTCCAATTTATGCATGTGATTTTATTTAAGTAATTTAAATGATAGATGCTATTTTAAAGTTATATTTTTACTCTCTATAATATTGAAATCCCTAAAAGCAAAAATTAATAATCATCTGTCTGTAATCTGTCGGTAAGTTAGTTAACATATCACAAACAATATCGAATCTTTGAAAAGAGTGGCCGCCGAGTTTCTTGCTGGTTCTTCTCAATAGCAAAGGCATTCTAAACCAGTGGTAGATTCACGATTGCATTTGACGATTCAGAAGAACTTGTAAAAGTTTAATTGTATAAAAAAAAATTGATTTTTGATTTTAACAACGTTGTAATTTGTCAAAAGAGGCCTTTACAATTTTTGACAAATATCGACGTCGCTAAACTATTTTTTAAGTAATTACTTAAGGCTATAAATAGGTAAGAGTAAGTCTTGGAAATTTAATATTTAATCTACATAAGTACTAGTTTTAGGACATAGATTCTCGTATGAAATTGTTGACCGTCATAATATTTTCTATTCTAAACTATATCGTACAAAATTTACAGCAAAGTAAATTCTAAACCGAAAAATTGCTCAATTTATATTCACATTTATGTATTTTATGCAACAACATTCACTTTGGTTCACTTTGGGTCAACACTTGCTAGTTCGTAGCGGCTACGAGCTACGGGGCTACGTCGTAGCGCACGTGTGACTACGACCGACGCTCTCACTACACTGAAAGCCTGAAAGCTTCATGAGGGATGCCACAGCCTGTGTTAAATTGCCTTTATCATGCAAAGTTATTGGAAAACAAAATTTATAGGCAAGAAAATGTGCATCATCAAATAACTCAAAATTTAAAAAACCCCCGACACAAAAACCTCTATAAGAAAACTAGAAAAGATCAAGTCACCTTTCAAACAAAAACAAACTAAATTAAAATCGGTTCATTCGTTTTGAAACTACGATGCCACAGACAGATACACAGATACACACGTCAAACTTATAACTCCCCTCTTTTTGGGTCGGGGGTTAAAAAAGCAATAAGTTAAAGACGTCCGCCTCCTATTCCGGAGGTCGGAAGTTCGATCCTGGGGAAGCACTTTGGACTTTTCAAAGTTATGTGCGGGCGTAACGGTGTAGGGAAACATCGTGAGGAACCCTATATGCCTGAGAGTTCTCCATAACGTTCTCAAAGGCATGTGAAGAAGTCTGCCAATCCGCACTTAGCCAGCCTTCTCATACCAAGAGCCCATACTCTGTAGTGAGTTGGCAGTGGATTGATCATAATGATGATGATCATAAAAAACAATTCAAAAGAAAAATAAAACCGACTTCAAAAACCATAAACACTAAAAAGTAAAAAATAAGTTTTAAGTTTTTTAATAGTTCTTAGTTTTAAAATAAGTAGCTAAACAAAACTTATTTTTTACTTTTTAGTGTTTGTGGTTTTTGAAGTCGGTTTTATTTTTCTTTTTGAAAATTTTTTTATTTCACAATTTTAGTGGCCCGGCTGTACTATAATATGTACTATAATACTCTTATCCATTGAGGAGTTCTGTTCTCCATCTCCGAAGATATTCATCAGATCTTCACCAAATTTATATGGGACCACCTACAATTCCAAACCGGTCGAGGGATCTTCGAGTAATCGGGGAACATACATAAAAAAAAGAAGAAAAAAAAAAGATTCCGACGAATTGAGAACCTCCTCCTTTTTTGGAAGTCGGTTAAACATGGGATGAATACAATACACATGGCATTAATAAACTACGAAAGAGGGAAAATGCGGCAGGGCAATAACAACTAGGTAGTAAAGTTAGCAACAGATATCTGTTGCGCTTCTACGGGCCGCCAATATTCAACACCAATTTATATTAAATACTCTGCTAACATGTTGGTCTTGTGGTTAACTTATTGGACTTCCGGATATTGGGATCCTGGGTTGGACCAAAAAAGTTATTGAGTTTTTCTTAATAATTATGGAATTATCAGTACTTACTTAGTAGCTCAGAGGATCATAAGATGTGAGTGATATCACAACGACAGAGGACGAACAGCTCTGGGGACCTTAGAAAAAAAAAGTTAAGGATGTCGATGATGATGGAGGAGGTAAAATGTTGTATTAAACAAAAAGCTCAGAAGAAAAATGGCGGAGTTAGGGCCATTACGCACTGCATCCGTCATCCGTGAGAATAACTCGTATGCATGGACCTATTTTATGTGTCTCGGATCCAAATCGGACGTATGACGTAGATATGTCAAAGATGTCCACTAAATAGCTTGGATTTGGATCAGAGATCGAATTAGTGCGTAAAACGCGAGTACAATTTGCTTTTCACCTTGAGTGATTCCTTATTAAATTATAGATAAGCAGCTATTTTAAAATCATTATGATGTTAATGTCCTAGCCACATTACGGCCAGCAACGATTTTCAACGTAATTTCCCGTTAAACGTAGATGTAGCCACGATCAACGTACAACGGCATTTTAACATATCTATGCATTTTAACCTAAATTCAATTGGTATTAGACGTTAACCGTTCAAGTGTGTGGCCAACACTTGAACGGTTAACGTATTAACGGTTAACTTGAACTCAGTATAGCATTGATTATCGCGATAATTATGTATGGAACCCTAAAAACATCTCTCTGGCTAGAACCGACCATACGACATTTACGAGTACAATGTATTTGGATTGTCATCCCGAATAAGTTTGCTCATGTCTCACAGAGTTTAAGCTCTACACAGACTTTTGTGTCCGCAATAAAAAGGGATCTTTGTGTGTTTTATTACGTCACTTAACTTTAGTGCCTCGACTGTGACTGTTGCGTAAGCAAACACTACATTAATAGTATATTGCAAATATATTACATTGATCAGTAAGGTGTTCCGATAAATGCTCTTGAGACCCCTCCTTATAGGTTGTCGTAGCGACTTTTTACGTACCTAGGTACTCGTATATTTCCTAGGTATATAAAACGGGAGAACATCGTTTTACGGGAATAAAAATTATCATAATTATACCAATATCTTTAGACTATAAGTGTAATCTGAGAGTGTAGTTAGTTCGGATTACCTGTCTAGAAATATTTAATTCGTTGCAAACCACTAGAGAGGTAAATATTTGAAAATAGATATTCGTTTTCATATATTTATTTATTTTTGAACGTCGATATCTGTGTTTGTCTGTGTTTATGCTTTAACAACACAACTTTTAAATACCTCATTGAATTTCAATGTAGTTACATAAAACGTTCCTCGAGTATTTTTTTCAAATTCAAGTCTCTTAGTAGATACTTAGGTAAGCCCATCCACCTACCGGTATAGACCACTATTTTTTTACTGACTGGGGCGAATCAGTATTAACTATTGCGTTACAATCATACTCGTAATGTACATGAGACATTATATTTTAAACTCGTAAACCGTTTGTTTCATGCGCGTCGCGTCAAAATATTTACGATGTGACCCGTAAAAGCGACATACAGTCGAATTAATAAGTTCATACACGCGATTTGTCGCTCGATCAATAGTTGCTTAAGGCTCTTTATCATGTAATTCTTTATTTATTTATTCGCACATCTTTATAAGGATAAAATACAGGATAGTCTTAAAACAAAGGGTGACCTTATCTATATTGATCTCTTCCAGGCAACCCATACTTAAGAACTTAGGTGTAGAACTGTAGGACGGGGAGTTGCAATTCAACTATACAATTAAATACATAAATAAAATAAACATATAAATATACTTTTATTTGGGACTATAAGCTAGGCGCAAACACAGTACATAGGATGTACTTCTTCTTTATCCTGGGTTTCTTTTCCACACTTAGTCGTAGTCATCCGCTGTACGTGAGACTGCTGGTGCAGTTCCTCGCCGGAGCACTCCAGCTAGCCATGCTGACTGAAAATCCAAGCAGACCCCCCTAGTTGGGGACACTAACATTTGTGACTGTGCTACTATCCGGGTGTGTGTTGTGTATATTTCCTTCGACAGATCCTTTTATCCTTAGTTTTTATCCTTAGTTGATCATGTCGGTCCTCTAATGTAGGTGCGTTAGGTTCCTCTGTTGCTGCAAATGTTCATGGGCGGCGGTAATCACTTGACATCAGCTGAGCCGCCTGCTCGTTTGCTAGCTATTTACGTTGTACGTAAGTAGTTGTTTACGATAATAGTAGAGTAGTAGAACCACACTCTTACATGATATAGACATATTATTAGTTATAGTTTGGTGGATATCTTTAAAACAAAAAGTCTGTAGTGTGTTCGGACTATCAAATACTCAAGAGTGACTCCTTTACAAATTTGTGCGTCCTTGCCGCTTTAATTACAAGTTCCATTTATTTACTCGCTTTGTAATGGCTTTCTTTGATATTAAGTGTATTTATTTACTAGCTTGTGCCTTCGGATTTCACAAATAAGAACGAGTTGTTTTGCTACTATCCGCTTAGCTAGAAAGAAACATCTGTAAATCAGACCTAAGATATTATATTATATTATACACTATTCGCTATGCACCACCCGCTTCACCGCTACTACACATGCAGGAGAAGCAATCCAAGAGATACCACACATACCTTCCAAAACTTTAGAATAGATTGTATGATTGTAACATTGTACCTACATAGATAGTACAATGTTACATAATTGAAATAGATTATTATTATAGAGCATAGAGTTTTGGAAGGTCTGTATTCGCGAGGAAGGTCCCCGACTCCGGGACATTCTTAGGAAAGGCATATGGCTTTGTATCTTGGGTTGGTGAGACGTAATTAAATCAACGTAAAAAAATCTAAATGCTTTCTTTAAACTAATATGACCTGCGCTTGACTACAATCACACCAAATATTAGGTGAGGATGCAGCCTAAGATAACGCCTGTCTAGAAGGTGCCTAATCACTCTTCTTTTGAAGGTGGTCCCAATACTGTAGATAGTAATTGGCGAGGAAAACGGAAGTCAGAAGAGCCTTTTATATTCTAGCAGTGCGTATTAGAAACGAGGAAGCGAATCACTTCGTACGAGTCCGTGGAATTGGCTTTTGTTTTAGTAGGTACGAAATTAATTTCGTTTCAATCGCTTCAGTGGATTTTGCGTGACGCGCGAACTAACAAATAAACAGACGAACTAAGTATCACAATTATATAAGTAAGTATAGGTATTACTTACTTATTATTCGGGTTGTGTTCTTTGATAAATTGCCTCAGTTTTCACGAGTTCAATTAGAATTGAGAAAATAAATACCTGGGTATGTGCTAAGAATTTTGATTTCATTACTAAAGTAAAGTAATTCAAACAAATGGTTACATGGAATTATTATGCGTAGAGCTACATGGTAAGCTTACCTATATAAGAATACCTATTTAGAAGTCAGAAGAGCGTTCCATATTCTAGCAGTGCGTATTAGAAACGATGATAAGATGAAGCGCGCCTGTCTAGAAGGTGTCTAATCACCCTTCTTTTGAAGGTGGTCTCAGTACTGTAGATAGTAATTGGCGAGAAATGAAATATATCTCTTTTGTTTGTGGATTAAATGATGGAAGACGGAGCTGTAGAATACGTCTTTATTTGGTACAGGCTTATGGTCGACTCTTAAGGGACTAAACAGTAATTATCTCGAAATCTTACGTGCTATTGTTTAATTGATATTTCTTAATCTAACCTACATAAATTGTGCATCACCTTTTGTTTAATTTAACGCATAAACAACCTACATATTACAGAAAAACGGAAGTCACAAAAGCATTTTATATTCTAGCAGTGCGTATTAGAAACGAGGAAGCGAATCACTTTGTACGAGTCTGTGGAATCGGCTTTTTGAAGACGTGGTAGGTAATAGAACCTGGGACCTCCTACCACCAATAATCACTGCACTAGAAAGGGAGAGAGGGAAGTACCAATACAAGGGCTATTATTTATTTTAAACAAAAATCATATTCTACTCTTATGAAGCTACGAAATAACCATAAAATCTACAAGTATCTAGAGTTATAATATACATTATATAGAAATCATATTACTAAGTATATGTTTTTAAACATAATGACAGTTCTTAATAAAATCGCATTACTCAATCCGGCGCCAAGAAGCCTCCACATTGTAGTGTGACCAACATTTTAAAAAAATGAGACAAAAGCGGACTGCCATTTGTTTCTAAGGATTATTGAACGATCAATTATTAATGATCTTAATATCATAATTCCTTTAAAAAGAGCTTAATGTTCTAAGACTCTAAGTGATCACACTAATATTATAAAGGAGAAAGTTTGTTTGTATGTGTGTGTGTGTGTGTGTGTGTGTGTGTGTATGTTTGTTACTCCTTCACGCAAAAATCCTGGACGGATTGGGCTGAAATTTAGAATGGAGATAGATTATACCCTGGATTAGCACATAGGCAACTTTTTATCCCGGAAAATCAAAGAATTCCCACGGGAATTTTAAAAAAACCTAAATCCACGCGAACGAAATTGCGGGTATCAGCTAGTAATGTCATATTTCCTGAAATGCAGTTCTTTACAATTAAAAACTAACGTCATGTCCTAAACATCAAATTGCTCACTTTTGCCTCATTTAAACACATGCCATATCTCTGAATCTACTAGTACTTACCTAAAATAACAGTTTTTTCATTCTTCATCATCATTAAACCATCACTGGCTCACTACTGAGCACAGGTCTCCTTTCAGAATGAGATGGTTTTGGCAATAGTCCACCACGATACGCAAGTACGGATTGACAGACTTCACGCAGCTTTGGAAACATTATGGAGAACTCTCAAGCATGCAGGTTTCCTCAGAATATTTTCCTTCACCGTTAAAGCAAGTGATATTAATTTATAAATTAATTTATTTATTAATTTACAAACTCTAAAATGTTATCATCATAATAACCCAAAATTTTTTCACATCTGATAATTTTATTTTATTTTGTTTTTTGGCACAATTTTATACAAAACTTTTACTATAATAATTATTTTAATTATTTTAATTTTTAATTATTTTAATTTTAAATTTTAATATTACTTTTAATTTACGTAATTTAATTTAATTTTAGTATAAAATTATGGACACAATTTATTATTGTCTGAAATAAAATATTTTTATTTTATTTTATTTATTTATTTATTTTATTTTTTAATTAATTCTTATTAAAACGCACATAAATAACTCCGAAAAGTTAGAGGTACTTTGTGCCACTCCTTTTACACACCTACTTACTATAGGTACTATAAACAGGTATTAGAACTACGGCAATTCGTAAAAAAGTTGGAATCCTTGGGATTTCCAAACCACTAAACAGATGGTGCACCTAGTATCGTCGTTAAGCCACACAACCACCCGTTGCTCTATAGCCTATACTGAGAGCTTTTTAGACCCTGCTTATCCTTATGTCAACACGTATATTTACAGCAAATAGGGCGCCATGAGGTCAACATAAAACATAAGCTATAGAGTGGTCCTGATTCGGTTGTACACACTCTCTAATAAATTCTTTAAACTAAATTGAAAGTTCTAAAAGCAGCACTATCCAGTTCCCACTGGAAATATTATGAAAAGGATATATGTAACAACTAGAGGATACCCGTGACTTCGTCCGCGTGGATGTAGGGTTTTGAAAATCCCGTGGGAACTCTTTGATTTTCCGGGATAAAAAGTAGCCCATGTGCTAATCCAGGGTATAATCGATCTCCATTCCAAACAGCTCAATCCGTCCGGTAGTTTTAGCGTGAAGGAGTAACATACATACACACACACACATATATACATACATACCTACCATACATACCTTTATAATATTATAAATGTGATTACCTATGTATTATTAAGACTAAGACCTGTCATTTTAAGTTAGAGATTGTGTACAACAGAATTAGCCACGCTGTATAATATGTAACTATGCTTTACTACAAATACCTAATTAAATTATTATTAATTTACCTACCTACTGAATTTTATTTGGACATCGATAACGGCGAAATAATTACGTAGAACAAATAACATCAGAAATGTACATCATAGCAATATTTTTCCAAATAAACACGAAAACTATGAATAACATAGCATGAAAATGATTTGTTGATTGCCACCAGGGATTCAGAAAAAGTAGGTAATTGTAAAAACTATATGCTGAGTTTAGACTCAACGGCTGAATTCAAAAGAAACTTTCCACGTGAATTGTAGTGCCCGGGTATTTTCTAGACAACTGACAGCCTTTTCCTTTTGAAGTCAAACCAACTACTGCCTATCGGTAACATGTCTGGACTTTGAATTGAAATCGATTTAGAACATAGATGTTTGAATATTTTTAAAGTAAAAAGAGAACGAGGGAAACTTTTAACTAAAGGGTTGCCTAGGTAAATAGTTATTGTAAGGTGTACTGTATCACATATTTAGCGAAGTCTCAATAGCCCAACGGTTAAAGGAGCGGACTGAATCCGATTTGAACCACCGAATCAGGTAGGTACCTACTTCAAACCACACCATAGCACTAATATATACGAGTACCTAAGTAATATTGGCATATCCCTCCAAAGTTTATTACTTTCAGTAATTATAAAGTTAAGAGTAGACTAGAACTTTAATAGAAAAATATACACATAATATGAAATATGTTAATTATAATATCTTATACATATAATAAAAAAAATTAAAAAACTATTAATTATTTTTTATTATATTTTTATTTTCTTCTTTGTGTAGTTTGATGGGTCTTTTTGCCTGAAATACTTAAACGATTTTATTTGATTTAGTTTGTAATTTAGGTTACAATGGGGCTGGCGTGTCCGTGTCGGACAAAAGTCCCATAAAAGTTAAGATTTAAAAAAAAACTAGCTTCGCAGTACAACTGTACCCGGTAAAAGGTAATGTTGGTGGTGTTATTGAAAATGATTCTGAATAAACAGGCTATAATAAAACATCGTAATCTATTGAAAGCGCAAATAAAGGCGTTTAAATTAGGTACTCCCGTTTTATGTTGCAGACATAAACTCTGTGTCGTCTACATTATTTTATGCCCTATAATCTTTGAAGTAAAGAAGTGATGAAGTATCCTTTAGGCATCGTACAAGAAGATGATGACGTACAGTCAGCGACAAAGCCAGGTTTGTACCCGTCTATAGTCGCTTGTACTGGCGGGTGCAAGCCTAGCTTTGTTGCTGACTGTACCTATCTATCGGCATACCTACGTGTGCACAACACTTCATAACACCGAAAGGATTTCAAAATTCCTACGTTAGGTACTAAAAATAATAGGACCTAATATCTGTCTACCTCGGTCTACAATTTAATATAACCACAAAACACAAATAAACAAAAAGAAAGGAATGTAATTACATGAAATGACTAGAGGAATTTCATTTGCCCGCGTCAATAATAATATAAGTTGGTCGCATATTAGAACAATACGCACCGCACGAATTGCAAGAATCGCACGAGTTGCAAAGCAAAGCATTTTTCTGTACTGGTAATTAGTGCTAAATAATGGCGTCCACATTTATCTCACTTTCAGTTTTCACTTTAAATAAAAAAGAAATGCTTGAAAGTTTCTAGGTAGAGCTGGTTCTGCACAATCATCTGATAATAATTAATTAAACTAAAACTTGAATTAGTACACTTAGTCGACTCGTATTCCGGGAGCACCGGGGAATTACCGCATTACTATCCCAAGAAATTTCCTACCATTTCTCTACATTCATGGAAAGGATACTAAACTCGGCATGAGAAATACTACGCAGAAAGAGAGAGAGAGAGAGAGAGAGAGAGAGAGAGAGAGAGAGAGAGAGAGAGCTAGTTCTTTTCCGTAATATAGGCTTTTCAACTCCAACTGTGGGAAATTCCAAAAACACAAAGTTCTAATTTTTAAGTGTCTGTGGCACCGTAGCGCCTAAACTAATCAACCGATTTTAATTTAGTTTTTTTTTGTTTGAAAGCCGTTTGAAAGTTATCAGCTCTTTTCTAGGTACTGTAACCTTCACTTGTCGGGGGTGTTATAGATTTTCTCTAGTTTATTTATTTTAATAAATGAACTTGTTTCTATTCCCATCTACTTTTGCGGTGCTGCAATTCGTACGGCACGAACGGCTCCTCATGTGCGATTTTACATTTGGGACAAAGTTTTTTTTCTACTGACATTAGTGCTAATCGCAAAGATAACAAATTACTGTGACCGAGTTTCTTAGAAAAAGGAAAAATAACCTTAACTGAACTTAAGACAGTCTGTTTTGTAAAAAAATTGTTTTTAATTTAAGTTGATAAATACAGAACGTTAGTACTAACTGAATAAATACATCAATTTTAATCTAACAGTTATTCAAGTTAGTAACTGATCGCATTTTACTGAGCCTACATCATTAATTCATTAACCTTTTTAGCCTACTAAGGAAGGCTTACGAGCTTAGTAAAGCTGTTTGTTTTTGACGACTTTCTGGCGCAATGGTGAACGCTCTAGTTTTTAACTGACTTCAAAAAAGGATTAGGTTCTCAATTCGTCGGATTCTTTTTTTTTTATAAATGAGAGGCCCAGTTTAGATTCCCAGCAGAGACAATTCGATTTTTTTTTTTCTAAATTGACTAAATCAGACCACCCACTTAATGAATACACGATATTAAACAAGTTGCAAGGAGCCACTGGATTCAAACAGCGCAAGACCGCAGCGCGGGCGTGTGTAAAGTCCCTGTAAGAGACCTAACTTGTATGTTCTGCAGGGAGAAAAAGAAATTATAGCAGCATAGCAGAGAGCTAAGTCACTTGACGTCACTTCTTTACTTGGTCATAACTCATAACTAACCACCAGACTAGACCAGAGACAAGTTATATGTTTCCAAATTATTGTCTCTGCCGGGAATCCTACCCGGGATTTCCCATCGATAAGACCACTGTGAACTTCGTCTGTGTTGGTGTTAGCTGGCGGGCGTGCTCTGCCTTTTTGGAGTGTTTTTTTTTTTGTTAAAACTGACTGGAAAGCGCTCTAAGGGGGTGCCGTGCGTATGTCGGCGAGCGCCGGCACAGACGGGGTCCATACTTGTATAGTTTAACTAACTTGACATTGGCTAATCTTTGTAAAAGCCAGACGAGAGAGAAAAAAAAAAGACCACTGTGCTAGGGTGCTTGTCAAAGTCAGTCAGTCAGGTTTTTTGATCCTTTGAGATTTTGCTTTTGATAAATCCTACTTCTCCTATATTTTATTTATTGAAAGGCTATTTTGTGGGTACTACCTACACGAGCCTATCTTCTGTTGTTTAGTACGCAATAAATGTATCAATTTCGCTTTAGGCATAATAGAGTTTGGGGCAATAAAGTAGAGCCTACGCGGGTACAATAAACGCATTCCACCGTACATATTGTTTTATTGGCTTTCTTACCCTTATGTAGAAACTATAGGTAGGTAGGTTTTAAGAGAATAATTTGGAGAGATGCTTTTTCTTTTCTATATCATCATCATCATTTCAAAAACAAAATTTATAAAGTGAAAATCTCAACTTATGTGAAAGAAAGAAAGAAAGAAAGAATATGTGATATATATAATATAATAATATTTGCTAATCTTATTAATTTTACTACTGAGAAAAATTCGTCATTCGTAAATTTTTCCCTTTGAAACAAAATGATCTTATCACAACCTTCTAGAATATAGATCTTTAGAAAAGTCTCAAGTATTTTTTTTTTCATTCAAGTAGGTAAATTGGTACTTATTAAGTTTACGCTTTTCTGCATTCCATTTTTTATAAATTGAAGATTTTACTATAGATTACTTACCAAACATTAAAATAAGATCAGCATAATTTCAGCGTGAAAATTTTTGCAACCTCAGCATTATTTTTATAATGTAGGTGCTCATGTACCTATTAGACTTTCCCATAAAGCCTTCAATCCCGGTGCGTCGGTTTTATGGTCGACAATCAGTTACAGTGATCGATTTAAATCAGCAGATTCCTTTTACGACGAACGAGCGTACCTTTAGATTTTTTATTAGAGCCGTGTTAGGCACTTACCTACGATGTGCTAAAGATAACAAGCGTAAATTAAAAATTTATAACACCCCCGACAAGTGAAGGTTACAGTAACTCGAAAAGAGCTGATAACTTTCAAACGGCTGAACCGATTTTCTTGGATTATAGTTAAGAACACTCTCGATCAAGCCACCTTTCAAACAAAAAAATAACTAAATTAAAATCGGTTCATTAGTTTAGGAGCTACGATGCCACAGACAGATACACATACACAGATATACACATACACTGATACACACGTCAAACTTATAACATCTCTCTTTTTGGGGTCGGGGGTTAAAAATAAGAGTAAAAGGTTAGTTTCATTGTTGGGCATAGACCTCCTCACGTGCATGCCAGTCTTCTCCAAGGTTTTCCTGCAAGCTAAGCGATGTCGGACAAACGGGATGGTTTGTCTTCCAACGTTTCTCCTTCCGACACGTGGTCTCCATTCTATTATCCAACGGGTCCATCGGTCATCTGTGATCCTACAGGCAGGCCCTGCCCATTCCCATTTCTACCTAGTTAGACACTTTCAAAAACTAACGTCGTGAGGAAACCAGCCTACCTGAGAGAAAAGTTCTCCATAATGTTCTCAAAAGTGTGTGTAGTTTATCAATCCACACTTGATTAGCGTGCTAAACTATGCTTTATACCCTCCTCATTCTGAGAGGAGACCCATGCTCAGTAGTGAGACGGCGATGGGTTGAGATGATGATTATTATGTATTGGGCTAATGTGTAGTGGTGCCATTAAAAATAAGTAGGTATCTACGAAGCTTCATGAGCTGAGTATGCGTGCCGAATGAGTGAGGCGCTGACAAATTAAATTCTTTCGCGCGAATTAATGCGCGTGTATTGCGTGTTATGAAATGTTATACGAAATGAAATATTTATATATGTATATGAAAAGGCGCTTTGAACCAGTGGTAGATACATTTGACGATTCAAAAGTACTTGTAAAAATTTAATCGAATAAAAATATTTTAATTTAGATACCCTGGAAAAGTAGTTAGTTACATTAATGATGCCCGCAATATTATCCGCGTGGATTTCGGTTGTTAAAAATCAAGCGGAAACTTTGATTTTTCGGGATAAAAAGTAGTCTAAAAATTAGCCCACCACGCTGCATTTGGCACTGTGCGAATTGGCAGACTTCATGAACCTTTGAGAACATTACGGAGAGCTCTCAGGCAAGCAGTTATCCTTACGATGTTTTCCTTCAGTTCTATATTTAAATTAACTCCTACAAGTCAATGTGCGTGCCCGGAATCGAACCCTGGACTCCCCGGAACAAAAGGCCGATGTCTTAACCATAAGTTACCTACCTAAAATCAGTAAAAATAGTTCTTTATTCGCGAGGATTATTATTATTGATGAAGTGAAAATTTCTGAGTTCTGCCATCATAGATATATATATCTACTACTTAAGGGACAGGTTGAGATAGCAATCGGGGTGGGGACACCCGACACCCGCACTTGTAACCCCTGTGCTAATCCAATGCGGGCGAGCGCGGGTATGTGAGTCCCTCCGCCTCATACCCCGTTTGCGATCACGACTGTCGGGAACTAGTAGGTATGGTACCGCATTTGTTTCGTATACTTACGCCTTTAAAACTGTAGGTCTATATGAATAAGGGAAATTTATTACAGAGCAAACGATCCACACTTCGAATTTATACTAGACGTGACTGACGCGAGCATAAAAGTTCCAAAGGCGGTATTATTTAGTCGTAGGCGATATGAATTCAACTCGTGTCTTGAAAACAGGGTGTCCATAGTGGCCTATCCTACTGAATTTTTTACACTGGAGACCAGTAGCATGTAATAAACTGTACGTGATATTGTAACAAGTGACAACCTACGAGCATAAGTAGATATATAATATTACAAAGAGAGGTTCTACGAATTCGTCTGGACAGAGCAATCGTGCGGTAAGTGCGGGATGAAGGAGCGACCCGAATTGGCCTACGTACTTAGGCCCTGTGGTTAGGCCCTTGTATTGAAGAGTCTTCGTGGCCACAGATTACCTTGGTCTGTAGGTACATTCAAAGATAACTGTGTATCTACTATCTCTATCTACCTAAGTACGAACCAACTTGCAGGCACTGTGTAAAGAAAGACACAGTAGTCCAACGCCTTTGATCTCATGGTAAATGACAGTCACGACGACGATACAGGCCCTTAACTGCGTAGGTCTGTTCGCTATAGTACCTATATACATAGTAAACCCTAAGTAGATAGATAGATAGGAAGTCTTTACTGCACACAAAATATGTAAACGGACAACACAGAAGGAAGAACAGAAAAAACAATTGTGTGCAAAGGCGGCCTTATTGCTTAGAGCAATCTCTACCAGGCAATCTTTAAGGTAAGAAAGTACAGACAGAAACAAAGCTAGGTTTGCAACCGTACAAGCGACTATGGACGGATACAACCGATGAAACTTTGTTGCTGACTGTACGTACCTAGGCTACGTAGGCTTTGTTGCTGGTTGGTCCCGCACTGTTTAGACGGTTTCGTCGAAGCTCAGCTATATGTAATATCATATTCTTACTGTGTTGCAGGTATCAAGTAGCTGAGCAGTAGCTTTACCAATACAAATGGTAACCCTACACAAACACAATATATCGCCAACCTCGATAATATATCGCAGCGAGGCCTTGATTACAAACCACGGCCTCGTTACATAAATATGTCGTCGGGGAAAGTAATATAGGCGCTCAAATTAAACATTTCAAGTTCTCTAATTTCGTACAAATCGACTACCAAGTACCTACTTACCTATAAACATTTTTATTACTAGACTAGCTGATGCCCGCGACTTCGTCCGCGTGGATTTAGGTTTTTCGAAATCCCGTAGGAACTCCATTCCAAATTTCAGCCAAATCCGTCCAGTAGTTTTTGCGAGAAGGAGTAACAAACATACACACACACATACACATAAACTTTCGCCTTTATAAATTTAAAAGGTCCTTAGTTGTTAGAATAAAACAGCAAAAATGAAATAAATCTTTTATTGATTTACAAATTAGTATTCCCTTCCTCTACATCTATCTATCCACAACAACTCCTTTCTCCGCAACCGATTCTAGCATTTACAGTTTAATAAAAATACGAAGAATATTTACATACATAAAATTAAGATCAGTATATGCACGAAATTCTTTCACCTTTTCGACGAAAAAACAGTTTTAAAAATAAAATAAAACATGTTTTTTTAAACCAAAAGCTATAAACAATTTTCTTATTTCTAAACGAACGCAATATTTTATAAAGAAACGTAGTTTTTTAAACCAAAAGCTATAAACAATTTTCCTATTTCTAAACGAACGCAATATTTTATAAAGAAACGTATAATATTATAATATCAACAAAAACAATTTTTAAACGAAATTAATAAAAAAATAATTCACAAACCATATTATTATTTAAAACAGAAAAGGCGAAAGACTGGGCTAGAGACTTAATATAGGTATATCGCTATTATAGACCTAAACATCTAGACAAAATACGTTTCAAAATATTAACATAATATTTATCAAACAAATTACAATGTTTCTTGTTGTTAAGTAATATTTCTCTATTTTTTTCTAGCTTTACTCGGTCTATTTTGGAAAATAAAAGGCATAGATTAATTTTGTCGACTTCAAAAAACTGTTTAAATAATAGAAGACAAAAACATTGGATTGAGCATATATAAATAAATTGAGTATAACCTACTTAACAAAACAACGGAATTAAGAAGACCAGCGTGTTTATCAAAATATTTCACAAATACTTTTACATTCTTTCATTACCTGTTAATAATTTTAATATTCATCGATATGATGACTGTGATCTCGAAAAACTCAGTAATATTTTAAACAAATTAAGCCTCAATAGCTCAACGGTTATAGGAGCGGACTGTAATCAGAAAGGTTGGCGGTTCAAACGTATGTTTCTGATCCTCGCAGAGTTAATGCAACAGAAAGTTTTCTGACAGACGATCTCTGATATTTACCGCCGACCTCAAACCTGAGTTTTTCGGAATCATAGCCACACAGAAAGAGAAAATTTCCGATGAACGAGTGCTTCAAGTTAGGAAAGAAATGACACTAATTTACAATATTTAATATTGCTTTATTTAGTTTTTATCAATCATTTATTCCTTTATCACATTTTATACAATCATTAGGAAGTTATGAACCCACAAAAATTATCGAACGTAATTCTCCAAGCCGTGGTAAAATTAGACTAAGGCCAACCGCAAACATCCTACTGTCGGATCCGATTATATTTATCGACAAGTTTCCACCTGGCTTTGCTCGGGTAGAATTTCTGAAAAATATTTCTTAGTCATGGGAGTATCTTCTAAAGAAATCATGTCGAAAAAGTAATCGATTTACAATAATCGGATCGGACATCAAATACGCGACCGGCCTGCAAAAGTTACCTTAAAATCTAGTCGCACAAGTGCATAGAAGGGGAACAAGCCTGTCTCTGTCGCACGCTCGGCCACCATTATCTGCTATCTCTCTCCCTAGTTGGAGGCGACGGTGTTTTGCTGTTGTTGTTGTTGTTTGTGCCGCCGATGGTCGTAGTTGACGAGCCTTTGCCCGACGAGGTATTTGTCGTTCTTTATGTGCTCGTACAGTTTGCGGAATTGACGTATCTGTAAAAAAAAAAAATAGACTACAGTCTAAGCGTAAGATTAATAAAGCGTACTTTTTTCATACTATATCTATATCCCCAGTAACAACTTCCATTTGATCGGAACCAAAGGTGGGTGGGTGTTTGACTTGTGGATTCGTATCCCAAACTAACTGGCTCATTGGAAAGCCTGGAGCATTGCAGAAACGGAAGCTCTCTTTGCGTGTTCTATCGCCTTTATATTAGGGAGTGCTTTGTTTCAAAATTCAAAATATTTTACTTTTGAATCGTAAAGAGCATCTACCACTGACCTCATTACACCCTCCTTTTTCTACAAACGCACCGCACGTCACCGTAAGCAATTTCACCCTTACCACCTTTTTCACCAGATTCTATTTCCCCGCATATGCAAACTGTGGAATCAACTCCCTTCTGCGGTGCTACCATACAACATAGGGTTATTCAAGGGGCGGACCATCAAATTCCTAAATGGCCGGCAACGCATTGGCGGTTCCTCTGGCACTGCAAATCTTCATGTGCGGCGGTAATCACTTAACATAAGGTGAGCTGCCAACGTAAGGCACCGCAGTGACACGTAACTCACCTGGAAGAGCGCGAGGCCGGCGAGCATGGCCAGCAGCAGCAGAGCAGGGTACACCCGGCGCGCCAGCAAGTTGCGCTGCGCCGGCGCAGTCACCACGAGCGGCGCCACGCTGTGCGCGAGCGCGTAGGGCACCGCCAGCGCAAGGCCCAGCCATCGCACTAACGGTGCCGCCACCTCGCGCAGTATAAACCTGGTTCAAATTAAAAAAAAAATTGGTGCAATTGAGAAAAGATTCGCAAACAACTTCAAAATGTTATGTAATTGTAAATGCACTGGAAAATATGAATCTACTTCATTTTGAACACTTAACTGGCGTATTGGAATTAACTAGACTAAGGTTAAAATTATGTAAAATGTATGCTGTTTGTTTGAAAAAAATGAACGTGGCCGTAAGATCGTCTGTAGGTTCGGTTGTAATCGGGGTGGGAAGGCCCCGCACAGCTCCAACGCTAACCCGCTGCGGGATAGCGCAGGTGTGTGGGGCGTCCTCCCGCCTCATACCCCGACTTTCGTCGCGTACTTTTGCTCCAGAGATCAAAATCTTATTTTGTAAAGACACCCAACCATCCAAATCTGTCATATAGACGGAAAACAGGCACCTATTTTAAAGTATTTCTGAACACTTACTTGAGATCCATCTCCCGAATGCCATCTCTATACGCCTTCTCAATGGCCCGTCGCATACTCCAATCCGGGCCCATCATAGTGAGAGCACAGACTATCTTCGTATATAGGACTCCGAGGGCCCAATCTTGCCATACGAATAATACTGGCGATTGTTCTAGCGGCACCCGGAGTGGAATTACTAGCACCTGTAACAAAAATAAACCACAATAAGTCTATTAATCTAGTATTTTAATTTTAGAAAGTAAAACCTCTTTAGGTGTGACTTGAGAGTAAGATATTTTTTTTGCACGGACGTTATTTCTGTTCGTTTTTAAATGGCCGCCAAACAGAACAGCTGTTTTGAGGCCGCCATTTTTATGGAGCTGTTTAAAATTACTTTATAGTTAGTGCCATAGATTAAAAGCTCTATTTTTACTGCATGATAATTATGGTACAAAATCTTTTGCGACTAATTTTCAAAATGGAATCATGTGTGTTAGATGTAAGAAATAATGCCTTTCTTTTTGAGAACTTTGGTTTTCATCACGGTCACCTGATATACTTTGACCACTAGTTATATCAAATTATTTTTTCAAAGCAAAATATGGAACTTACTTTTTTGTTCTGCTGGAAACAAAATAAAATCGAATCGACACTTTTTCTGTAAGATCTTTGTAAGTCACTCAAACGTGGGATACTTTATCTAAACATGAGACACTTACCAGTTCCAATAGCAAGCCGAACATAAGCGGCACGAGTCCCAGCAATGCTAAAGCCGCTAGCGCAGCCCTGGCCGCACGTCGGGTCCACAGCGCAGCCCGAGCCAGTAGAGCAGCCCTGCCACCCTGCGCCCAGCCTGCCGCTAGTGCTCCGCCCCGCCCCGCCGCCCAACAGACGTACATTCCTAAACAAAGGTATTCATCGTCTTCATCATTTAGTTCGATTCCGTAAAACCTGCATCAATCATTATTACAACCGCGATTGTTATTGGCTAAATTTAGGATATTCTTGTTGCAAGAATGCATTGTAGCCAATAGTGAGCGAGCGTCAACCAATCAGAGGTGATAGCGATCTTGACATTGTAGCTGTCATTCTACGGCAATTGAGCAGCAGGCCAACAAAATAACAAGAATTTTTACTTCCTTATCAGACCTTCCTATCCTTATCCGTCCTATCCTTATCCGTCTCCCTAAACAGGGTATAGATTAATTTACGTACCGCATGCTGCCGTGTACAGTTCATGGACACCTTCCGATGCCTTCGGTAACCATAGTGCCATGACTTTTCTCCCTATAGCCACTGGTATAACCTAAAATAAAAATACACCCATTAAATACTGTTGCTTTTAAATCATTATATCAGCATTAATTGCTGATTAAATCGTAATATATAAAAGGCAAAAAATGTTTCTACCTATAGTTTCTGACAGATCGACATGGCAATCGGGGTATGAGCCACTGGGTAAGCGCGGGGTTGTGCGCGTACGCGGGGCGTCCCTACCGCGATTGCCATTTCGAGCTGTCGCGAACTATATGTTTGTTAATAGATTTTGAAATCATCCAAGTGATATGCCCCAAACCGGTTTCATTAGAAAGGCAACAAGGCGAAGATGGTTTAAGAATACCAAAACAATGTATTAGGCACATTCTTTTTTAGCGTAGCAGCATATGGCGGGTATCCGCGTCTATAATATAAAAGAAGAAACTGACTGACTGCTATGCAATGTAGGTGCCTAGTAACTTGAAATTTTGCAGTGTAGTTTCTCTCTATGACGCAAACCTCACTCGTGGGGGTATAGAACAACGTCGCCATAATGTGATTGTTCGAAGCACACAAATCTGCTTGCTTAAACACTACTGCTAACTTGTTAAACCTCAAGTTATGAGTTTGTATTCGAGTTAGCATCAATAAATAACAAAATGAACTTACAAGAGTAAGCGCGCTGGCCATGACGAGTGAAACAGACACCAACGCCAGCAGAGCTCCCAACCGCACGGGGAACCACGACACTCGCACGTACGGCTCGAACCCGGCCGGCCCGTCACGCCACATCAGCGCCTGGGAGAAAAAAAGCGGGCATGTGTGAGTTAGATTCGCGCACTAAGGGTTCCGTACTCTATTTACCGACATTTTGTACGATAAATCAAAAACTATTATGCATAAAAACAAATAAAAATCTGTTTTAGAATGTCCAGGTAAGGCTTTTTCTTACGATACCCCACTTGCTATAGTTATCTTACTTTGAAAATTGAAACACATTTTAATTTAATTTTTTGGGATTCAACTATACGAATTCACTTCTATTTTCAATATATTTGTCATTAAATTAATGTCGTAGTATTGGGCAGTGCGAATTCAACACACTTAGATTTTTTTAAAGTAAATTATTTACAGTAAATCAGTTAGTTACCCGAGATATCTCTATACTCCAAGAACTCGGCATTAAACAACGTCTTTCGGCGTTAGTACAGGGTCGCATACTAAAGTTCTTCGGACATGTCTCCCGGCGTGAGAGTGACTCCATTGAGCGTCTTGTGGTGCAGGGCAAGGTGGAGGGTACCAGAGGGCGAGGAAGGTCGACTACGCGATGGACCGACCAAATTAAGTCCGCTGTGGGCGGTGCCGTGCACGAATGTACCAGAATGTCAACCAGCAGGGAGAAGTGGCGAATGCTCGTGAGGCGTGTAACATCTGCCCCCCAAAACGTCACTTCATGATGACCACGACCGCTCTGCCAAGAGTGTAACGACAAAGAAGAAGACCCGAGAGATGGACAGCAAAGCCATCATAATAAGGATTCCATTCTCCATTATGAGGTATACTAAGTCCTAAAAAGAGACACTTTAATCTTACCCGATGAGCAGCCCCCAATTGATGCGGTGGATGTGGCTGGGGATTAGGCTCGTTGTCCCTCGAGGCCTCGCCTAACAAATACGAGCGCAGCCCCAGGGCTCCGGCCGCGCAGGCGCACCACGCGCGGAGCCCTGCCTTCAGCCATGTACGTGTGTGAGATTGTTCTAGAAGTGCTGGAAGGATCACCTGTAACAACAGGGTTAAATATGGGTGTTACTGATACAATACTATTTCCAAAGTTTAACCTACAGAGTGCTATAGTTAAGTCCAATACAAAAAAATCGGTTAATGGTATACACACACCATTAACTGGTTATGGTGTGCACCATTGTACCAGATTATGTACTTTTTAATTATTATTTTCATGGCAGTCTTTTTGAATTTTTTATTATTTGTTTTTATATAGCAGCAATAGAAATACAAAAAAAAAAACTCTAAAAGCATCAAAAGTTAATACCTTGTTTTAAATAAAACTGTAACTATCAATGAATATTATGAATGTCGTTTGAGAGTGATTGGTGCTAATTTGATAAGAATTTACTTGAACCTAAGTAACTAGGTATTTTCATTACAATTAACGCGACAAGCTTTTTGATAATAAATAATTCGACATATTATAATCCATTACTTACTAATATTACAAATGCGAAAGTGTGTCTGTCTGTCTGCTACGTTTCCACGACCCAATCGCTGAACCGATTTTAATGAAGTTTGGCACAGACTTGAGATACATCCCGGGGAAGGACATAGGCTACTTTTTATCCCGAAAAATCAAAGAGTTCCTACGGGATAAAAAAAAAACGGAAATCCACGCGGACATCCTCTAGTAGTGGTATATAGCGTTATCTACTTACTTGCAACAACAGCAATTCCAAACTGAGCTCATTCACAGGTGCCTCAGTATGGACGGCCACAGCGTACGGCAAGAATCCAGGCAAGACGTATTTGATCACCCTGATAGGCAGCCACAGCATGAAGAGTACAGCCGTACCGAATACCATAGCAGACACCACGAGCCGACGTATGTGAGACCATACTGGTAGATGGATCATTTCCTAAAAACAAACGATGGTTTTTCCGTTAGTTTTTAAAGTTCTGTACCTTAAAAGGAAAAACGGAATCTGTCTGTCTGTCCGTCCGTCCGTCATGTCCGTCAAGAAAACCTATGTCTTGTACGATGATACGGAACGAGTCTGACTCGCACTTGACCAGTTTTTTCTATAATGGTCCCTATGAGAAGAGTCTCTTGATGGAGTGACCTTCTCCCAACCCGTAACGCACTCATACAATCTGATTATTATAGTCGACATAAATGACTGATTGCAGATAGTGTAGAAATATCAAAAAAAAAACTTTAATGGTTGGTCTATTTATCTATGACGAGCGGTTAAAGTTAAGTAGCGGTTACAGTTAAACTGTGACAGTCACCAAAAGTAAAATGGGTTGAACAAGTCAGCGTTGGTCAACTTAACCAAAATACCTTTGTCCTTTAACTGTGTTCAGGGATATATGAATACTGTCACCAATGAGTCTACTGCTGTCAATAATGAGTGCAACACGATTTGCTTTTTACTGTCAAAATCAAGATCAAAGTTTAACGGTAACTGTAACACGAGCTACGAGTCACTATTACTATACAATACAATTCACTAATCAACTGTGTAATATGCTTTTTTCAAGAGTATTATTTTAATACTGTTGTATAAAGTCACCATTACTATCGTGTAAAGTCACTTAAGCAGAATGTTATATATTGTCTATTGTCTGTGTCATTATTGTCTGTGGTCTCTCTCTTGAAATAAAAGCATCATAAAACATGGTGTCAGAATTATAAAAATTAAAATTAAAATGAATAGTCAAACTGCTAAAAAGTGCCAAGATTTTGTCGAAAATTAGTAAATCAGTCGTAAAAGTTAATTAAATAATTTACAGTTTAAAACAATTTAGACAAAATGCCGAACACAGAAAAAACTCCTCAAGTCATGTCGGCAAACGACACGTGTTCGACATCAAACATTTTTAATAATGTTCCCAAACTTGTCGTCTCGAAGGCTGATAGCCAGAGCAATGCAGTGGAGTGGAAGAAGTGGTGGCAGAGTTTCCAAATGTTCCTTCTCGCCACGAACCTGGAAGCTGCGTCCGAAAAACGTAAAATAGCCATATTGCTACACACTGTCGGTGAAAAAGGCGTGGAGATTTACAATTCTTTTAACTTGGATTTAGAGAAGATAACATTATCGGAAGTAAAAAACAAATTTGACAATCATTTTGAGCCACAAAAAAGCCTAACGATGACACGTCATTCATTTTTCACGAGGGTCCAAAAAGATGAGGAAACTATTGACTGTTTCATCACTGACTTGCAGAACAAAGCAAATAAATGTGAGTTTGGAGAGCTAAAAGACTCATTAATCAGAGACATCTTTATAGCGAACATGAGTTCCAAATTGATCAATGTGAAGCAAAGATTACTGCAAGAAAACAACCCTACTCTTGAAAGAACACTTACACTAGCAAAAACCGTCATAATGGCGCAAGAAAATGCTCAAAAAATTGAGAGTACACAATGTCCAGACACAGTCATGCACATACAAAGGCAAAGACCAAGGTCAAGGTCCGGAGGTTCTTCAAATAAACAAAGTATGTCACATAGTCAAGTCAAGTCAAGGCAACGCAGTCAGAGTCCATTTAGTCAGCGCAGTGCCAATAACAAAACCTGTGGACGGTGTGGTCAATTTCATCGCTTCAAATGCCCAGCTCAAGGAGTTAAGTGCAATTCGTGTAATCGTCTCAATCATTTTTCAAAATTTTGCTACTTTAACAAAAATAACATTAGAAATTTACAGTCAACAGTCAATTCTACAGAACAGATGTCTAACAGTGAACAATTTTTTATAGGAATGGTGAAAAATTGCAGTGATTCTTCAAATTCTAATAAGTCTTGGTATCTTAGCATGTTTATAAACAATGTACAAGTCAAATGTATATTGGATTCTGGTGCTGATATAAATATCATGTCATATAATACATTTAAAACATTAAAATTGTCACAGTCAATAATTAAAAAGTCTCAAGCCAATGTAAAAGGTTTTGATGGGTCGTCGATAGAAGTTTTAGGTCAATGTGATTTAATTTGCAATTTTAATGGTTGTCAACAAAGAATATCATTTTATATAGCTAACATTAGTTGTTCTACAGTCTTAGGTCTACCTACATGTGTTGATATAGGTGTCTTAAAAAGAGTCTTTGCGATCAACAATAAAAAAATGTCTCAAAGTCAAATATTAACAGAATTTAATGATGTTTTTCAGGGTCTTGGATGTCTACCTCCTGTTTGTCGCTTGAAGCTTCAGGACAATGCAGTACCATGCGTTGATCCTCCCAGGAAAGTTCCATTTGGATTATATAGCAAATTAAAAGAAGAATTGGATCGCATGTCGGAAATGAACGTCATAGAAAAAGTCACACATCCTACTGAATGGGTAAATTCTGTTGTAGTCACTGTCAAAAAGTCAGGTCAGTTAAGAATTTGTCTTGATCCTAGGAATTTAAATAAATACATTATCAGAGAACATTATCCTCTTAAAAGTATAGATGAAATTAGGTCAATATTAAAAGGTGCTTCTTATTTTTCACATCTTGATGCTTTTTCTGGCTTTTGGATGCTGAAACTAGATAGTGCGAGCTCAGATCTTTGCACATTTCAAACACCTTATGGTCGTTATCGTTATTTAAGATTACCTTATGGTATTAATGCTGCGTCAGAAATTTTTCATCGAGTAATGACAGAAATTTTTGCTGATCTCGAAGGAGTCTTAGTTTTTGTCGATGATATTCTAGTATATGGGGAAACAGAAGAAATTCATAACAAAAGATTATATAAAGTCATGCAGAGAGCAAGAGAAGTCAATTTAAAATTAAATAAAGATAAATGCAAATTTTCAGTCAAAGAAGTATGTTTTTTAGGCTATGTCTTTAGTAAAGAAGGTGCTAAGGTCGATCAGGAAAAAGTCAAAGCTATTGTCAACATGCCTACCCCAACTAATGTCAAAGAACTACAAAGAGTCTTAGGTATGATAAATTATTTAGGTCCTTTCATTCAAAACATGTCGGAAAAAACTCAAGTTTTAAGAAATCTTCTAAAAAAAGACTCAGTCTGGGTCTGGGATGAAAATTGTGAAAAAAGTTTCCAATCTTTAAAAAATGCAATCACAAATGCACCTGTCTTAGCTCATTACAACCCAAATATACCTATAGTCTTGTCAGTCGATTCATCAAAGAAAGCATTAGGAGCAGTGCTCATGCAAAATAAACAGCCTATAGCCTACAGTTCTAAAACTCTAACTACAACTCAAGAAAGATACGCTCAAATAGAAAAAGAGTTATTCGCTATTCAATTTGGTTGTGAAAAATTTCACCAATATGTCTATGGCAATAGGGTCACTGTACATACAGATCACAAACCCTTAGTCTATTTATTTAAAAAACCTTTGCACGATGTACCAGCACGTCTACAAAGAATGATGCTTGCCTTACAGGCTTATGATTTAAATGTAATTCATGTGCCTGGTAAAGAAATGTACATATCAGACACATTGTCTAGGGCAGCTTTAAAAGAAAACTATATTCCAAATTATGAGTCAGATTTGTCATGTCATGTAAATGCAGTATATTCTAACTTGGCTATAAGTGAAGAGTACAAAAATAAAATTTTACAAGCTACTAAATTAGATAGTCAATTGCAAATGTTAAAAAAGTACTGTCAGGATGGATGGCCTACTAATAAAAATCAAGTAGATCCTTTATTGAAGTCATACTGGAATATTCAGGCGGAAATTCATGTCATTAATGATTTATTGTTTAAAAATGATAGATTAATTATTCCAAAGTCAATGCAAAATGAAATGTTAACGAAAGTCCATGAAGGTCATCAAGGCATCAATAAGTGTCTAAGTCTTGCTAGAAATATTATTTTTTGGCCAAACATGAGTGCAGATATAAAGAATTTAGTTGATCAATGTTCTATTTGTGCTAAATTTAAGCCTAATAATCAGTCAGAGCCATTGCAAAGCTATAATATAAGCAAATTTCCATGGCAGCAAGTAGGTATTGATTTAATGCATTTTAATAACAAAACTTATTTAGTTGTCACAGATTATTATTCAAAATTTATTGAATTAGCAATGCTGAACAGTAAATATACAGCTTCTAACATAATAATACAGTTAAAATCTATTTTTGCACGCCACGGGATACCAGTCTCCCTGGTTTCCGATGGTGGTCCACCTTATAATTCAGCAGAGTTTAAATCATTTCTATATAATTGGGATATTGAACATAAACTTACAAGTCCATACCACCCAAAGTCTAACGGTCAAGCTGAAAGTTCTGTCAAAATTATGAAAAATTTATTAAAAAAATGTTTGGAGTCTAATAAAGATCCATACATGGCTTTATTACAGTATAGAAATACACCTAAAGCAAATTTTCCATCTCCAGCTCAGTTATTAATGTCCAGAAATCTAAGAATGCATATACCAGTCACTAATAAAAAGCTTAAACCTAAAGTAGTCACCTTCAGTGATTATAAAAAAAGTTTTGATAAAGACCGAGCACAAAGTAGAAGTTATTACAATAGAAATAAAAAACCATTACCACTTTTACAACCTGGTGATCATGTCACTTTTAAAAAGAATCCTAATTCAGACTGGCTTCCTGCTATTGTTAAAGAAAGGTTAAAGTGTCAGAGGTCATATATAATAGAAGACAGTAAAGGTAATAGGTACAGGAGAAATAGAGTACAGATAAGGTTCACGTCCAATGAAAGTTGTCACAAGTTTGATTCCGAGGTGCAATCCAATGCTTCTGAAACCCAAATTAGTCAAAGGGAAGAGGAACCAAGCGAGAGACAGGTGGAAGCAGACCATGATTCATTTACAGATTCATTCATGGATTCAGTTCATAAACCTAAGGAATTTTACAAGTATGTGACTAGATCTGGTAGAGAAATTAAATTACCTATGAAATATGATTTGTAACTTTTTAACTAAATGTAACTTTAAATGTAATTTAAAACTTATACTTTTATATGTAAAACTTAAACTATTATATTATGTACCTATGTAAAAAATTGTCTCTTTGTAATTAACTAATTAGCAATTTACTCAATAATGTCATGTCATGTTATAGTGTTCAACTTCTTAAAATGTCAACTAAAAAATTGTAATAATTTATTTATTTAAAAAGGGAGATGTTGTATAAAGTCACCATTACTATCGTGTAAAGTCACTTAAGCAGAATGTTATATATTGTCTATTGTCTGTGTCATTATTGTCTGTGGTCTCTCTCTTGAAATAAAAGCATCATAAAACAAATACATTTTTGAACTTGTGTTATTTAGTTGATAGTGTGTATCATCAAAAGAATTTTTGATTTATTAAAGTCAAAGTCAAAGTCAAAATCATTTATTCAAAGTAGGTACAATTGTACTCTTTTTGATGGTCGAAATTGTTAAATTTATACGATATAGTGGTAATAATTAATTAAGTAACTTAAAACTAAAGCTACGAGGGTACTTTGCAGACAATCCTATTGAACAGGATACTTAGACATAGTTTTTCCTGAATATTTATTAGCTGCATATTTATTAGCTGAGAATTTTAAACGATCGAATTCGACATATTACGCAAGTTAGGTACTTAATGATTAATCGGATTGATTTGACTTTATAATTAGACACAGTGCAAATTAATGAGCGTTACAGAATTAGCCAATAACCTTCGATAGCGTAACTTTTGGATTTATAGTATGTGTTACTTATTAATGCTCTGTACATAATTATGAGGTTAAAAATACTTTATATTTATTTTTATTAAGGGGCAAGGACGGATCTGCCCGCGAAATTCAAATTTTATTTGGTTTTTCGCAATTTTTTAACTAATATGACAAAATAGGTTTATGGCATACTAGTTGCGACAATGGCAGTATTATTTCCACGTGTTTATATAAAAATCTTTACTTGATAAGGTCCAGTTTAAGAAATTAGCTCTAGAATAGACTAATTTGTGAGTTACAGTCGATACTAGAGCTAATTTCTTAAACTGGACCCATTCAAGTAAAGATTTTTGTATAAATAAATGAGGATGATACTGTTATTGTCGCAAATAGAATGCCATAAGCCTACTTTGTCGTATTAGTTTACAAATTGCTAAAAACCAAATAAAATTTGAATTTCCGGGCAGACCCGTCGCATCTCCCTTAATATCAAGAACTGCTGTATAACCTTATGGCCAGACAGACTAGAAAAAACTGGATCTCGTACACACCTGCACAGGGCTAAAATCCGGATCATTCAAATTCTTCAAGAACCACAAAACCCCTGGTCTGAGAACCTCTCTGAGTAGCAAAATGAAGGATGCGAAGTAATACACGTAGACCATTCCAACAAGCCAGTGTATGAACATGAGAGTCCAGGGGGCAGCTTGGAGACTCGACTCTCTATCCTTGAGGGTGGCGTCGAACATTGAGAGAGAGCAGAGGTCCAACCACCAACCGCAGACTAGGGGTATCACTCCAATCTAAGAAAACAGAATTGAAATGATATTAAACCATTATGGGCTGTTTTGTTTCACGTGGAATGTGGGGTGAGATGTGGTGAGGTGATACAGGTACAGTGTACCTAACTAGTCTATCTATTTGGTGCTATAAAGCATGGGACAATGGCAAGGGGTATCTAATCCATTGTGCATTAGTATGTGAGTCAATCTTATCCTTAGCGTGCTGTATGAATGAACTGTACATTGTACATACACATATGGTTAGCCATGAACAAACACATCCTCAACACAGTTGTGAACCAGTAAGGCTGAGATCTATAGAGTCAAAGTGTGGACTTTGCTCAGACTTAAGACACTTACAAGTGTAAATTAAAAATTTATAGCACCCCAGACAAGTGAAGGTTACAGTAATTAGAAAAGAGCTGATAACTTTCAAACGGCTGAACCGATTTTCTTGGATTGTAGCTAAGAACACTCTCGATCAAGCCATCTTCCAAACAAAAAAAAACTAAATCAAAAATGGTTCATTAGTTTAGGAGCTACGATACCACAGACAGATACACACGTCAAACTTATAACACCCTTCTTTTTGGGCCGGGGGTTAAAAATGAGATAATGTTATACTGCTGGACTAAATCTATATTGTTTTAAATGAAACTCAAGTCTAAGCAGTCAAAGTGTGCTCTATAGATTTCAACCTAAAACTACTGTTTCATACGACTACCTAATGCCTACAAATTCATCTTGTGAATTTAGGTTTTTAAAAATCCCATGGGAAAGTCTGATTATCTGGGGCAAAAAATATCCAATAGCTAAACTTCGCCATACATCTAGGTAGAATTGTATTATGTAATTGTACTGGTGCGTATAGCAATAAGTAATTGTAAAAATTCTATTGGAATTTTACACCTGTTCGGCAATTTATATACAGTTAACCAACAGAATTGCAAAATAAACTTATTGTTTTTATCATTGGATCAATAAACAATCTAACTGGTATTTTGCACCTGTTTGGAGCAGGTGCTTTTGTCAAAGTTCTATAAAATCATCTTTATATTTCTGAGGTCCTCTATAATTAAATATGTACATAATATGGCTATAGATGTACTGTGTGACAGAGATGGCTTATGGAGTAGAGTGCAGATTGCAGCCAAGTGACAGCGATGGGTGATGACTGATGAGTTTTGATTTTAGGGTCCCGTACCTCAAAAGGAAAAACGGAACCCTTATAGGATCACTTTGTTGTCTGTCTGTCTGTCGTGTCTGTCAAGAAACCTATAGGGTGCTTCCCGTTGACCTAGAATCATGAAATTTGGCAGGTAGGTAGGTCTTATAGCACAAATACAGGAATAAATCTGAAAATCGCGAATTTGTGGTTACATCATTTAAAAAAAATTAAAATGTGTTTCAATTTTCAAAGTAAGTTTCATGTGGTGTATCATATGAAAGGGCTTTACTTTTACATTCTAAAACAGATTTTCATTTATTTTTATGTATAATAGTTTTTGATTTATTGTGCAAAATGTTGGAAAATATACTTGAGTACGGAACCCTCAGTGTGCGAGTCTGACTTGCACTTGGCCAGTTTTTTTATGTCACCGGTCACTCTACCCATGCCCTACCTAACAAGCTATATCTTTGAAATGATAGATTTCTTATGAAACATTATTTAGTCACATTAAATTTAGCTGAAGTATTATTTCTCATCTCTGAGAAACGACTTAGCCTTTCAAAATAAATATATGATTAACATATTTTTTTATGGAGTAACTCGATTATTATTTCAAGGTAAACTAAACCAATAAAGTTGTGAAGAAACAACGAGGAAACATTGTAAACCAGATTTTTAAAGCCTATTAAGGTATTTATAACTCTTTAAAAAGAATGTTATATTTACAAAAGGTTTGTGGGTACAATTTGAAGGTACGATTTACTTTAAGACACTGAGTCCATACTAATATTACAAATGCTAAAGTAGCTCAGGTCTGTCTGTTTGTTACTGATGAACTGTTGTTGAAACAATCTTGACAAAAAGATAGCTTGCATCCTGGGGTTGGGCGTAGGATACTTTTTATCCTGACATATCAAAGAGTTCCCACAAGATTTTTAAGAACCTACATCCATACAAACAAAGTTATGGACATCAACTAGTTCTGAACTAGCAGTTGACAGTTTTAACTAAAATGGTTATAGAAAGCTGTCCTAATAATAGACTTTGTTTATACTATGAAGAGATTTTCATGTATTACTCATGCATTTAAATATTCTTTTTAGATTAACTATTGCCTACTTGAAGGAAAAAAAATTGACTAATAAATTGTAACCTTTTGAAGCAACAATGAGAAAAGATTGTAAGCAAGATTTTAAGCCTATTACAGGTATTATCAACCCTACTAATATTATAAATCTGAAAGTATTTGTTTGTTCTTTCACATAGGGACCTTCAATCACAAAGAGACTTAGAATACTGCACATCTACATTCCAAAAGAAAAAAAGCACATGATTTCTTCTACAAAATTTAACAATTATTATCAGATGTTAGTGATAATTACTGGAACCAATGGCTTAACATGCTCTTTGGGGCATAGATTTGTGAGTATATCTGGATTATAGCCTTTAGAGTACATAAATTTTAGGATGAATGAAACTGTTACTTACCTCAACTACAGACAGCAAGGCAACTTTAACCACCACATAGCAGAAACCCAGTGCTTTCTTAGCACTCCTCAATCGCAGTAAAGATGCCAGTCCATGTAAAACTGCCAGGATAGCTCCAACAATCACATATCCCGCTAATGCAGTTAGCAAGCCGGCAAATGGACCTTCTGCTGCCAAACCGGCCAATGCTGCCCCAAGTTTGCCAATATGGTACGGACAGAAGGCAAACACGACAATAAATAAGGTGTTTAGGGACACAACCCAGAAAACATGTTCCAAAAACACCATGGAGCCATCTAAGCCAAGTAAACGTGCCCAGGTCAATTCTTCAGCTGCAGCTCGGTCCCATTCCATTGGATTCCAATTTGCTTCATCTCCCACTAAAGGATCATCACCCCCTTCACCGTTGGCCTCTTCTCTCGCCCCGCCATCATCCCCTGCACCTTCGTTCACATGATCATTATTATTATCTTGTAAAGGTAAGTCCTCAGCAGCCGGAGCAGGCAGGTTTTCCCTTTCCATCCAATCAGGACCACCGCCGTGCATGATCTGCTCTCGCAACCATACTAATCCGATGAATGAGAACAAAGTACACGTCACGACAAAACAGCCAGAGAAGACATCTTTAGCAAGGTTCTCAGCTGATACTATATCAAATGGCAGAGATATCACCGGCTCTAACGATCCCGAGAATAAGCATCGGTACGTTCGACAGGCAGTCAGAGGCACTATTCCCAGCCAAGCCAATGCAACCAGAGTGTAATGCAGCCAATCTTTTACAGCAGATGCCACAGAGGTAACCAATCCTCCAACCACGTCCTTAATAGGAAGCCGGCGCGGCATATCTGGGGAATAAATCGGCATAAACGAGAAACGGTGCCCGCACAACTCGCAGATTTCCTTCCGCGAATATCGCATCCATTGTACCAGGCACTCTTGATGGATCCACTTTATCGAACCAGTGCATATACAGGGGTGGAACAAAGGCCGGTCGGATGACGCCTCCGACCTGCAGAACCGACAGAAGTCCGCACCGGACCCGTCCGAGTCCATCATTGTTGCAGTTCAGTTCGTCAGCTTGATCTGCGAAAGTTGACGTGCTGTTTCCCGAACTCGAGTTGTTGCACCAAAACGACACGGAATCTACATGCGTATGCAATTACACGCACCCTTCTTATTATTAATATTGGCACTATTTATGCAAATAAACAAGGGATTTTATAACAGAAAACGATTTCACTTTGTTAATAAATTATTTTGTTTAGTTTAGGACCACACAGAATCAGAAAAATGAAATTACGGAGTTGCTATTTTTTCATATAAATTTCTACCAAGGCCCATAAATAATATTTCTACCAATCAGTGATTTCTACCAGTAGATTTCTACCATCTACTATGGATTTTTAATATGAATAAGCCATAATTAACTGATTTTGTACAAGTAAGCCAAGGAGAATTACGCATGGGACATAATAAAGTCATGAATTTAAAAATTGTATTGTAAAATTGTAAATCTAAGTAAATGTAAATCTGGATGCTGTTGCTGAACGCAAAATAGAATCATGTGCGTTTCAAGTGTCAAATGTCAATATCAAGTATCAACGAGGACTTCGTCTGTGATGGCGTTTGCTGGCGCGCGTGCTGTGCTTGTCTGGAGTGTTTTTTTTGTTAAGAGTGGCTGGTTTTTGTGTTAGTTGGTGTTTTTTGGTGGTGGAACTGACTGGGAAGCGCTCTAGGGAGGCACCGCGCGTGTGTCGGTGGGCGCCGGCGCAGACGGAGTCCATACTTGTATAAATTCAATAACTTGAAAATATCACAAACTTGACATTGGCTAATCAGAGTAAAGCCAGATTTAAAGAAAAAAAAAAGTATCAACGACATCAACGACATCGTCGACATCACCAAAATCCAAATGACTCTCCGGATTCGTGGACCGTGGTCTGTGCAAATGACATTTTGACATACAGAAACACGAACGTTTATGAAATCTTAATTCAGTAAAAAATAAAAATAATGGTATCTATTCCATAATTATTATGATAAACAGTTAATTTAAGCAATAAATTTAATGTATATAACCACATAGGTAAGTCGATCATTTCTTGAATCTATTAAAAACGAAGCAAAGTAATTATGTTCTTATCAGAAAATTGTGGGATCCTTGTTTCCTGTTGTCCTCATAATAATTATAAACAATAGATATGTTTACAAACAATATAAATTAGATGGGATTTTGTGTTTAAAACTATGTAGAATACTTACTATACTGGAACTTTTACGACTTGATTAACGGACCACCTTACCCTACAAGTTTCAAACGAAATATTGAAATCAAAATCTTGTAGGTTGCATGGTCTAAGACCTTTGCCTTTCCTGAAGGGAATAAAAAATTAAATTTTTTCTTTCTATAGTTTTTTTGATTCTTGTTTGTTCTCAGTACAAATTACCACCATGATAATAACAGACAAAAAACTAAGTAACTATAAAACAATTATTATTAAGTTTACATTTATTTTCAGTTAACCATGGAATAATTCATTTGGCGTTCAATTCAATTATATTTTAAAAAGGTTTATCTGTGATATTAAGAAAATGAATTCCTCAAAGGAAGTACTGATTAAGATAGATGATGCAGAAGGCACCAATGGACAGAGTAGAAAATCAGAAATCAATATATTATGCCTAGATATAACATCATTTAGCCCTTTACTGCAGTTTGCTATTTGTTCTGTCTTTGTGTTTGTATGCTATTTAGCGTATGGATATTTCTTGGAACTTATATTCTCAGTACCTGAGGTGAAGCCAGTGAGCCTATATATTACTTTAATACAGTTTTTAATTACAATGAGTCTTAGTTATGTAGAATCGCTTATAAGGAATCCTATAAAGAGAAAGTGAGTATTTCATACAATTACTTTAGTAACTATTTATCAAATGATAATAAAATATACATCATAAAAAAAGTGCTTAAGTATAAAACAATATTGTACATTTGTTACACTTGGATGCTAACTCACCCCATGCAATGATGGACTATATAAGTCAAACTAATGTACTATTGAAAAGATTGCAGGATAGCTGTGAATAAGAACTGCAAGAAATAGTTTTTGATTCTTTTTATCACTAATTTAGAACCGCCGAACAGATGTACATACATAATATACTAATTTTGTTTATAAATTGAAAATCAGTAACTAATAATTAAACTTTGTGTTTGTATTTTTTGTAATGCACTATTTGATATTTCTTGATTATCAGACATGGGCGAGTTTGAAACCCTCGTAGCTTTATTTTTAAGTTAAGTACGTAATTAATTTTCACCACTATATCGTACTTTAACAATTTCAACCATCAAAAAGACTACAATTGTACCTACTTTGAATAAATGATTTTGACTTTGACTTAGACTTTATTTCTTTACAGGGTGCCAATAAGGACATATGCTATTTTAGCAGCTCTAACCCTAGGCACAATGGCGTTTTCGAACCTAGCACTAAGTTACCTGAACTACCCAACTCAGTTAATATTTAAGAGCTGCAAGCTCATACCAGTGATGATCGGCAGTATTATAATATTGGGCAAAAGGTATGGGTTCCTGGACTATGTGGCTGCTGTTATTATGTGTATAGGACTGACTATGTTCACTCTAGGTGAGTTCTTTTTACTTTGTAAATTAAATTTAAAAAATTTATACAGACACACAGTCTTTATAGTAATTATATTTGAGACTAGCTGATGCCCGCAGCTTCGCCCGCGTGGATTGGTCAGATCCCCTGCAGCATCAGGATTGAGGAGTTGGACTCCAAATTTTTTATGAAACAATGTCGCAAAGTTCCTCTATCGATTAAAAAAGAAATGACGCAAATCGGTTCAGAAATCTCGGAGATTTCGGTGTACATAGGTAGAAAAACACAACTCCCTTTTTGAAAGTCGGTTAAAAAAGTAGCCTATTTTACACCCTGGTCAATCCTCTACTTGTATGTGAAAATCCCGTTAAAATCGGTTCAGCCGTTCCAAAGATTAGCCTTTTCAAACAGACAGACAGACAGACAGACAGACAAAAATTTTAAAAACGTGTGATTCAGTTATGGTATCGTTCAAATAACCATATGAACTTAATATGTGGTAGTTATTTCAAAATTACAGACAGACACTCCAATTTTATTTATTAGTATAGATTAGTATAGATTTTATAAATGGGAACCTGTGTCTTTCCATATTATTTGTTACTTGTATGTTTGTTGTTTGTATGTGATTTTTATTACTCAAGAAAAGTTAGACCTACTCAATACACATATAGGAAAATAACATTTTCATGCTGCTTATATTGTTGACAAATAATACCCAATCCATAAGCCCATAACATACACCAAACTACTTTCTTTTTCTCTTTATTGTTATAACTTTCTAGTTCAAATAAATAAATAAATCAATAAACCACTTGCATTGCACCGTCTATTAAACATTTTGAATCAACCAAAAAGTTTAACCTACAGGAGAGGTGATCAAAGCTGTTGGTTTATTCGTTCGATATCATTTCTGTAGTTTTATCTCCATATTTAAGTAAGCACCTACTTAATTTACGATTCTTCATTTTTTACAGCTGATTCAAAAACATCGCCCAACTTTGACATCATAGGTGTAATAGTGATCTCCTTAGCGTTACTATGTGATGCAATCATCGGTAATGTCCAAGAGAAGGCCATGAAACAGTTCCAAGCAACCAACAACGAAGTAGTGTTCTACTCTTATGCGATAGCTTGTGTCTATTTGGTTGTTATTACTGGGTTTAGTGGTATATTGACTGATGGATTCACTTATTGTGCTCAGGTAACTTTCACTTTCTTGTCACTTTCACTTCACTGTATTGGTTCCAATTATTGTTTAAATCTAAGTAATATGCATTATGCAGTCAAACTAATATAATGTCGCTTGTGTATGTGAGGGGAGAGTGCTGGTTGTCCTTAACATAAACAGTTAAAATCTAGCAATGACAAAAGTGGTTGCACTTTTGATCTCAAATGTTACTAAACACCATTTTGTAGTTAGGAAAATAGTTGGATCTAACCAAACATAACATAACAATGTTTTCGGAAATAAATTATTTAAATTGACTGTCACTTTCACTTTGCAGTCACTTTCAGATGCACAGCTGGGTGCCTAGTAATAGAGTTCCTTTGGGGCCCTAAAAATAACAGATATCATACTTCAAAAAACCGGCCAAGTGCGAGTCAGACTGAGGGTTCCGTACTCGGATATTTTTTCCGACATTTTGCACGATAAATCAAAAACTATTTGTAAATCTCGTTCATATGATACACCACTTGGTATCTTATTTTGAAAATTGAAACATATTTTAATTTTTTTTCTCTTGATGTAACCACAAATTCACGGTTTTCGGATTTATTCCTTTACTTGTGCTAAGACCTGCCTACCTGCCTTTCATGATTCTAGGTCAACAGGAAGTACCCTATAGGTTTTCTTGACAGACACGACGGACGGACGGATGGACAGACAGACAGACAGACAACAAAGTGAGTGAGTGAGAGTGACAAAAAGGGTTCCGTTTTTCCTTTTGAGGTACGCAACTCTAAAAGATATAATTTCCTTCCAGAACCCAGCAACAATGTACTCCAACATATTCCTGCTAAGTGTGAGCGGGTATATGGGGCTGCAGGCGGTGTTGTCGCTGGTGCGGCTGTGCGGCGCCACCGTCGCCGTCACAGTCACCACCATGAGGAAAGCGCTGTCTATTGTTATATCCTTCCTGCTGTTTAGCAAACCGTTCGTTTTTCAGTAAGTATCTCATCAAATCCTTTATTATTAACTGGATGATGCCAGCGACTACGTTCACGTGGATTTAGAGTTTTCTAAATCCCGTGGGAACTCTTTGATTTTCCGGGATAAAAAGTAGCCTATGTGTTCATCCAGGGTATAATCTATCTCCATTTCAAATTTAGCCAAATCCGTTCAGTAGTTTTTGCGTGAAAGAGTGACAAACATACACGCACAAACTTTCGCCTTATAATATTAGTGTGATTTTACATATTTCGTATTTATAGAAACCTAGATGGTGCCCTTTGTACACCTAGATTTAGGTTAGTAAAAATCCTGTGGGAACTCTGATCTGATAATAATTTTCCGGGATAAAAGTACCCTATGCCAGCAACTACAAATAAATGATCCCAGCAACTTCCTCCATGTGGATTTAGATCTTTTAAATTCCGTGGGAACTCCTTGATTTTCGGGGATAAAAGTAGCCTATGTTCTTCCCAGGCTGTTTATGTACCTTTGGTCAAAAACAAGTTAAATTAATGGGCCGTGAAAACCTAGCAGAAACTTTGGCATTTACAACATAAAATGTATATGGATTATTAATGTTCTCTTTATGATAAAGAAAATTTCTTACAGATACGCGTGGTCTGGTATGTTGGTAGCATTGGCGATATATCTGAACCACTACAGCAAGAAGAATCCGCACTATCTCCCTACGCCGTTATCGACATGTTGGCACTACATGCAATCATTCTACCAGTCCGAGTATAGATATCTTAGGATTAAGAGCAAAATGTATTCTGATACAGTGTAGATAGGTCACAAAGATTTTTCACAAATGTTACAGGCAAAGTCTGCAGCGTATGAATTGTTGGCATTGCCTAGGAAAAAATCCATTTTTAATCACAGAATTATAAAACAATAGAAATAGTATTTGCTGCGGACTTTTTTACACACTCAAGCGCTTGCTGGCATTGGTGAACGATATTTGCTTTGAGTACCATTAAGTGAATTAATTTTATTCATCATCATGATCAACCCATATCCCACTACTGAGCACGGGGCTCCTCAGTATGAGAAGGGTTAAGGCCTTGCTGCCACACACCTTAGAGAACATGGAGAATTCTCAGACATACAGGTTCTCTCACGATGTTTCCTTCTCCATTAATGAGCAAGTGATATTGAATTGCTTACTTTTATCCTTTACTTTATTTTAGCCTCTGGGTAGAGTTTCATAAATAACAATTTGATTATATTAGCAGGATGTGCCTTATGGTTCCAAAGAAACTATTTGTTACATAGTTCTGTATACTTTGCCTGTAACACGTTATAATTTTATTTTATTTTATGGAATGACATTGTAAATAACTAATAAGATGTATAATGTTATTATTATTATAAGGTGTACCTAGTAGAAATCAAATGAGATTTAAAATCAATTTTAACTAAATAATTTCATTAAAAAAGAACATCCAGATCCAGTACCTAATGAAATTAAACTGGATCAAAAACTCAGGTAGGTATGTTTTCTTATTACAAGAATCGCAATACATTATTTATTATGTCACAAAATTTCTTTTTTCCATTTTTTAAAAGGAAATCTGTACCTATGTAATTATTCATAATTATATTTTTATAAGTCTCAAAAACAGTGAAATTTACTTTATAATATAAGTAGCTATTCGGCAGTAAATATTACATATCAAGCTTTAGAAAGAGATAATAGGCAGTTTCGTCTTTGTAGAGCGTCATCTCTGTCACTCATACTGTCACTTTTTGTCATTGATTTGACAGTCTGAACGATAGAGACAACGCTCTACGAAGCCGAAGATGCCGACGATTATCTCTTTCTAAAGTTCGATGTGTAATATTTACTGTCGCATACTGTAATTTATTAAGATATTCTATTCTGTGTACTGTACTGTAATCGGAGTAGAATTGAAAAATAAAACGATTTTATATTAATAACATTTATTTAATTGTATGTACAAAATCTTACAAATCTAATTGTTTCATACAAAAGTGTCCAAATTTAAAGTGTTTGATTACTTGGAATGTTATAAGACACTATTTTTACTTTTTTTCAAATTTACACAATCACTAGGTCAATGAGAGAAAATGATTAAGTGATTAAAGCATACCTTTAATACTTTTATGAGGCGACAAAAATTAGCTAAGTCATGGTTTGTGATCAGTCGAACAATGATTGAACGTTATAACGTTGTCATATTACCCAATTCAATATCGACATCTGAACTCTCTCCGAATCGTTTTCTCGTTGCTGAGAGTCGTGGATTCTTCCATTAATTACATAATGGTCGGAGTTCTCTTTTGATACTAATGGAATAAAGAACGAGTGAGCGCCAGACCTTCGTTATTTTACAAAAGATGAAAGTTTCCTGCAATTGTCACTAACACAGGGAAAAACTTTAAGGGTGTCTGGCAGAGGATTGCCACAACTCTTAGAGTCTGGCAATGCATGACGCAATCTTCGAATGCCCAGGTTGCGCGGACCTAAGGGCAGAAGCGCTAGGATCGACCAACGCGGAGAGCGTGAATAGCGCGCATGCTGTCGAGCGAAGACGCCTGGACACGATACAGCCGAATGCTAAGGGCTATCATGATGCGAAGGAAAGAATCATATCATGAAAGAAAAAGAAGAAGATAGAGATTTAGGAGGTCAGCATGACGTAAAGCCACGCAGATCCGTGCTCACCGTGGCAGGGGAGGTTATTGTAGTCCGTGCGAGTCGGACACACCCTGCCAGCAGGCAGAAGTCCGTAGGGATTTTTTCCTCCCCCGAAGAAAAAAAAATTAAAAAAAAATGCATGACGCGATTTCTAGTACTATTCCGAAGAAAATTTAGAAAAATGACACTATACTTTGAGGTAATTTTTTTAACACCTATTTAGGTACCTATTAACTCCCAAAGCCACCATGATCCAAACTTCATAGTCGCTGATTGTTCTGAACGAGAACGTGTTGGTGACAATACGCAGAAACCGCCAGTTAAACTACCCTTCCGAGCTCCGTTAGGTAAAACAGCTGTTTTAGGCTGCAAACCTTGGTTAAGTGGCGGTAAACAGTAAAATCATTTAATCAGCCGGTTATCTAATAATAATCGGCCGTTTTAAAAGTCGGCGAACCCCCTATATCGGTTAAATTTTACCTATCCGGTATTTTTGTGACATCGGTCTCAAAATACTGATATTGAATCGATAAGTGAAAACGTTCTTAACAATAATTTCTTTATTGATACCATTTAATCGTACACATGTCAAGATTGAGGATATTGGTCAAATAATTAACAATATACAGGTCACAATTTCTAACTACGCTAAAAATTAAATATGCCCCCCACTTAAATACTATCCTTCGCTCATAATGTACAATAACTCTTTGGTATATGATCCTAAAGCTATATTTTTTCACGTGAAGGAATTTGGCCCCTTTGCATTTAGACATTTTTATTTATCTATATTTTTTTTGTGTTAGTCAACCTTAAGTTTAAAAGGGAATTTTAGTAGGGCGAAATATTAAAAATTGACATGAACGGCTACATCCTAAATTAGAAATTCGCAAAAAATATCGATTCTAGTAACGATACAAATATCGGTATCAATTTATTTACAACGATACTATCTTCGATCTTTTTTTATATCGTTCTTATTTCGCCTTGTTAAAATTAATTTATGAATTTTGATTATCTATGGTCGTTGTCAAAAGTTTAAAGTATTAAAAAAACATTCGCAAAGGAGCCTAAATAATTTCAGTCGAGGTGAATACACGACGTTATAAACTCTGTATAAACTTCGGTATATTAAAGTGGGTATCCAAATTTTTTATTTTTTTAAACTATACACAAGTTTTATCACTAATAGTCTATAGTTTATCTATGATTTCTTTTTTTCGATAAAAATGGACTGAAAATATTTTGTACGCAATATAATATGAAATGTGTGTTCTGTGTGCAAACTTAGAAGAAAAAGATTTATTTAACATAAATTCAAAGTCGACCCGCTTATAGAATTTTTCATTTAACTTTTAAAGTATAATAAAAATATCTGGTTTTTGAATTCATAAGCTTTAGAGTGTATCTTTCTGCACCACAACTGCTCACTAGAGTTACTGAGAAACGACAATTTACGTAAGGGTAACGTTGCTATTTGAAAAATTATGACGTTCAGCCATCCCATACGAATTAGTAGTGTTATTCGAACGCTCCCCATATAGGCGAAGTTTGATTAGATAATAAACAATCGATCTCAACATATACATATATTATTTAAATATTATAACTCCAGTGAGAAGTTCGTTAATTCAAAAAGTTACACTCTTTGGCAATAAACTTATTAATAGTAATAGCTACAATATGCCTACCTTATTTTTGTGTAGAGATCTTAATTTTTGGTTAAAAATAAGAAATATCGAGGTCGACTACTAGCTAGCACCATAGAAAAATAAAAACAAAGTGTGTAAAAATGAAATCAAAATGCATGAAATTTAGACTTCAAGTGATACAAAAATATCACATCTCAATTTAGAATATGAAAATATTGCGTTAAGAGCCCTTTCACATTATTCGATCCCATATCGGTGTCGAATACCGTTACGATATAACGAAAATATCGATATCGAACCCGATAACGGTATGAGTAAGTATACACATAGGTTCAATAATAAAAATTGGTATTCAGTATCCGATATTTTATCAAATAATGTGAAAATGCTCTGACGATTAATTTCGACATTTAACCTTATTGCTTAATTCACAGTGAATGATTTTGTACAAATGCAACGTAATACCTAAATATGCTTAAGCTACAGCTAATAAATAAGAAAATAGGTGTTTGCACAAAGACTGGCCTGTCCCAAACAGATGCAAAATTCCGACCGGTATTTTCGCAATGCGTTATTGGATTAACTGACCTTACGCTTCTAGCACACCAACGCATTTCCGAAACGATTAATGCCTTTGTGTTTTAACAGGGCTCTCTCCGTCACTCGTTTCATACAATCGTAGTTCCAATTTCATTTGAATATTAAGCAACCAAAGTCCATGAAATTTTGCAGACATATTCTAGAAACTAATATCTGTGTCTGTGGTGTTTTAGATTTTTCTAAAAATATGTAGTTTTAAAATTACAGCGGCTCAAAGATTTGTAAGAAAATTTTTAAGACCGCGTAACTTTGAAACTGAATATTTTAACAGAAATCTGGAAAACCACAGACATAGATATTAGTTTCTAGAATATGTCTGCAAAATTTCATGGACTTTGGTTACTTAATATTCAAATGAAATTGGAACTACGATTGTATGAAACGAGTGACGGAGAGAGCCCTCTTAAGACGTAGCGATTATGCCTACGACAAGGCATATCGCTTTCTAATACGTTGGTATGCTAAATATAGGGGCGTTAATAGTTCTGTACTAGGTACGGAACACGTCGGTGTGCTAAAGGAGAAGTGTACATTAAAGTACGAAATTAAGGATCGAAAATATCTGATCCATAATATTATTTCGAGATAAACCGATCAGTATCAAATATGTAGGAAAACTAGTGGCACTTATGCTAAGTCTGGGACTGTAACACTGGTTCGGAAAGACCTAGGATTCATAGGATCATTTCTATAGTAAGTTCTCACCAACTGGTTTAGAAAGAATAATCTACTGAGAAGAGCTGGCAAGAAACTCGACAGTTGCTCTATCAATGGTCGATATTTCAGTCGGAATTAAGCACTTATTTAGGAGAGACATGAAGTCACTTAAATTACTTTTCAGTGGACTTAATTAGTTCCATGTGATTTTTGTAGACTTAATTGATAATCTTTACATACATCATTCAAATTTTCCATAACTACAAATAATATGAAAGCCGGTGAATTAAAATGACAAGCTCACACTTTCCTGTATAGTTTAGTAACGCTTTGAGTATAAAAATACTAAAATAGAAAGTATAACAGTGTGTGTGTGTGTTTTTCAATCAACAATCAACTAATTTTGCAAGAACATTCAATTTCAAGGTAGATTTTAGTTTGTGGTTTCAAGTCAGTTCCAACTTAAAAGGCGTACCTACTAAATCTGACGTTTTTTTGTGATCTAAAAAAAGCTAATTGTAAAAGTCCTTGTCATGATAATCTTAACCCTCCTTTGAAGAAGAATAAAATACTTATTTTGTAGGGTTCCGTATCTAAAGAGTGCCAATGGGACCCTATTAGCCTCCGCTGTCCCGTTCGTCAGTCTGTCTGTCAGCGGGCTGTATCTCGTGTATCAGGTAGAGACTTGAAATTTTCACAAAATGTGTATTTCTATTGCTGTTATAACCACAGATAGTATTTATTTTAAAATGGCCGCCATGAAAAATAAAAACAATTAAAAAGCATTATATTATTAGTGTACAATGGTACATGTAGGCGAGTCCGACTCACACTTGACCGATTTATTTATTTATTGGTTAACTTCTACTTATCGACACACACACTGTTCATATTTCCGTTTATTCGCTAAGGACCCTACACAATTTTAATCTCTCACGCTTTTCACAATCCCAAACTAAATCTTCCATAAACAGTTCAGCTCAAATTTTTTTCATTATACACGTAACAATATTGTTATAGTCATTTTACAGTACATTCGCGTTAAGAAAATAAATAGATGTCGCTTCCAGTTACTTCCCAGCTGCCTAAAGAATCATAAATAAAAATGCTAGCCATAAAGATATACGGTCAGTGCAATTAAATGATTAACTGACTCCATACCTTGACTATTGGATTCCAAATTCCAATAGTCGAGTGACTAGGGAGTCCCTTGACTATTGGATTCCAATTAGTCAAGGGAGGGAGTCTAAACTCTAGTTTTCTAATAAAGAGTGCCGTCATATTATATCTGTCGCTATAAGTGTTGAATAACATCACAGACACATTGTCTATTGAAATAGCATTTTCTCCAAAACATTATTTGATACTATTAGTTTGATGTCTCACACCAACCTAATAGTAAAGCTTGTTTATTTTGAAATGACGCGCCCCACCTCCGCAATTTACACATCACTACTACACAAAATTATGTAGTGGGGCGCGTCATTTCAAAATAGACAAGCTCACTCAAAGTTCCTATCGATGCTAGAAAACCCATAGAAAACCGAAGCTTAACCATTTTGCTGACCAATTTTCACTTTAACAGCCAGCTAATTGGTCGGAATTTGGAATTGACAGTGAATAATTATTTTCTTAACTCGAATAAATTGTATATATTCGCAATGCAACAGCATATCACCTCCAACAGCAAAGAAATGTCCAGCATATAACCGTCACAGATCCAAACTCAAAAAGAATACGGGCTCATCACTTTCACTTAAAACGCACAGCGTGTTAAAACTCCGAAGTGTAAAAAACCTATTCCACTATATCACAGCACTAGTCCTGCACTTCTCTATACGGTATCTCACTGGTTACTGTGAACGATTCGAAATAGTGATTCAAGAATTCGAACGTCGGTCGCTTCTCTGGGATAGCGTCCCAACACTGGAGCATCAGTCTATAAATATCATCTGGTAGATAGTGACCCACAGGTTTTGGCATTCTATAACCTCTTTCCACTTGTTCGATAACTTCTTTCCCATGCAACCCTGGATACGGTATCTGACCATATGTGAACAGCTCCATTAAAAGAATTCCATACGACCAAACATCACTTTTTATAGAGAAACGTCCATAAATAATTGCTTCGGGAGCCGTCCATTTGACAGGGAATCGGGAACCTTGTTTGGGACAGTATTCGTTGTCTTCGATCACTCTAGCCAGTCCGAAATCACATATTTTCGCTACGTTATTTTCACCTATTAACACATTTCTTGCTGCTAAGTCTCTGTGTATTAGTAGTTTGGATTCGAGATACTCCATTCCGCTTGCTACTTGAGCTGCAACGTAGACTAAATCCTCAAAATGGAGGGACTTTCCTTCCCCATTCCTGAGGAATTCCAGTAAGGAGCCTTTGCACATATACTCCTGTACGATGTAAACGGGCTCCTGTTGTGAACACACCGCGTAAAGGGCGACTAGTCGTTTGTGACGGAACTTCTTCATAATGGAGGCTTCTTGGAGGAAGGCTTGTTTGGACATCGTGCCTTCTCGTAGCGTTTTTACTGCAACCTGGAAAGCAGAAAATAATAATTTAGAACTGCTATATAAACAGTATTTTATTGTTCAGTACAAAATATGAATCCCTAGATGAAAAAAAAAGTTTAGTAAGGCTTTTAAGGCTTTATGGAAATATGGTAGCCATAATAAATTCTGTTCGACCATGGCTGTGAAAAACGAATTTCTTACTTCTTAATGATTTGCATTCATGAAATTTTGTTTTGTCCTAAATGCTCTGGTTTAAACCGTTACTAAAAAATAAGCAGTTTTCACAAAACTTAAATACTCAAGAAATGCTAAAAATTAAATCTACCCTCAAAACTAACCAACAGGGCGCTTTAAAATAAACCACATTTTGCTCTTATAACTATTTGCAATACCTAATTTTCTAAATTACATTCCCAGTACAGTACCTATTCATGGCTTAATACCGTATCTCACCTCAATATTGTTACGCAAAAGCCCATAAAACACTTCTCCAAAGTTTCCATAGCCCAATTTCTAGATAGCTTGTATCTAACTCCATGGGATCTCCCATTTATCCCTTAACTCTGGTCCTAGGTCCCACATCCGTGGCTCGGTTTGTGACACGCCCGAACGTCCAAGATCTTTGAAAAGCATATTCTTATATCTCACCTCAATATTGTTACACCATTTCCCGTAATACACTTCTCCAAAGTTCCCCTGGCCCAGTTTCTTGATCAGTTGTATCTGGCTCCTAGGGATCTCCCATTTGTCCCTCAGCTCTGGTCCCAGGTCCCACATCTGTGGCTCAGGCTTGGGACAGGGCCGCGCTAGCACGTGACACAGGCCTAGCGCATTCTCTGGAAAGCGTGAGTACACATCATTGGAATTATGAGTTATTTTTGGTTAGTTGGTTATGTTTTTGTAAGTACTATTTACATTAGATAGGGACAGGACATTGGGTCCAAAAAATACAATAAGTGGAAGGTATATGCAGTATAGTAGAAAATAAAAGAGGTAAAAGTAATGTATTAGTATTTTTAAACTGTATGCCAGTATAACAGAATTAAACCCCAAATGCCCAAAACCGTAAAAAGCATAAGAAAAAAAATTTTGCCAGCTGAAAAAATCACCTTCATTAATTTTATCATACATTTGAGAGTTGATAAAAAGGGAGGACTAAATAGCTAAAAATTTAATTGCCAAGAAAATTCTAGGGTTGATAAATTGTGAAGGTAGTTTTAAAATTTAAGTACTTTAATTGCTTCTCAATTTGTAACTATAATAAACTCAAAAGGACTCACTCGTATAAGACATCACCAGCGCGGGTAGGCTTGGAAACGTTTGATTCGTCGCAATATAAAATCCCCCATTATCCAGCGGTTTTATCTTATAATGCTTCACATGATATCCTCTGCCCTCCTCCCAATCTTTGACGCTAAGGCTGAAGCCGTGAGGATTATGTTCTGCGGGCCTCACGAGGAAGGTTCCTCGAGGATTGATTTCGGCTAGGAGTAATTTATCAGCCTCCTTCCTTGATACGTGTGGGAAGAACCAGCTGTAACATTAAGGTTGCCTTTAGCATCAAGTTGGTGAACACATTTGTTATTATGATGGATAGTCTATGCCCAATATTCCTGTGACCTTTTTTTGGATCTATTGAGCCTGTCACAGCGTACAGTTCAAGCATTGTTTCTGCCAGAAATAGCAGTAGCTGTTTGGCTGTCTCTGTTTTAATTAGGAATGAAAGTTGGATGTGTTATTCCAAGGTTATTCAACTTTCCAGGAAGAAAATTAATTTTGAAATGTCTCGTCACCAGTCTGGTTCTTCCTTGGGGATGATTAATACCAACTAACAATACTACGAATGGTCAACTTACTCCTCACACTCCACGGAACTTTCTTCCGCTACAAAGTTAGCTGGTACGAGTCCTTCCCGCCTGGTAGACAGGTGTAAAACCCGCCACCAGTCGGTTTCCGCATCGCTCAGCACCTCCATACGGTCTCCCTTGCGGAAGATTAATACCAACTGGTCTAACGATACTAGTATAATAAAATGTTCAACTTACTCCTCACACTCCACGGAACTTTCTTCCGCTACAAAGTTAGCTGGTAAGAGTCCTTCCCGCCTGGTAGACAGGTGTAAAACCCGCCACCAATCGGGTTCCGCATCGCTCAGCACCTTCATACGGTCTCCCTTGCGGATTATTAATACCAACTAACAATACTATGATTAAATGTTCAACTTACTCTTCACACTCCACGGAGCTTTCAGCTACAAAATTAGCTGGTACAAGTCCTTCTCGCCTGGTAGACAGGTGTAAAACCCGCCACCAGTCGGGTTCCGCATCGCTCAGCACCTCCATACGGCCTCCCTTGCGGAAGATTAATACCAACTAACAATACTACGATTAAATGGTCAACTTACTCCTCACACTCCACGGAACTTTCTTCCGCTACAAAGTTAGCTGGTACGAGTCCTTCCCGCCTGGTAGACAGGTGTAAAACCCGCCACCAGTCGGGTTCCGCATCGCTCAGCACCTCCATACGGTCTCCCTTGCGGAAGGAGATGTCGGACTCCGCTCGGGCCGTGTACGCACATAGTGCTTTCACTACACGACGCCCGCCGTTCGATATACCTGAAAACCCAAATGACAATTTGTTACTCCTTGGCTATCCAAAGCTTATATCCTTCCCTGGGATGCAAGTAATGTCTGTATGCGTCAAAATTGGTTAAACGGATGGACCGTGATAAACTAGAAGACATAAAGACATACTTCGCAATTTATAATATTAGTATGAATAGATATAGAGATGTAGCGCTTGACTGCAAACCTGGTGGTGAGTATTTTTAACCCCCGACCCAAAAAGAGGGGTGTTATAAGTTTGATGTGTGTATCTGTGTATCTGTGTATCTGTCAGTGGCTTCGTAGCTCCTAAACTAATGAACCGATTTAAATTTAGTTTTTTTTTTGTTTGAAAGTGGGCTTGATCGAAAGTGTTCTTAGCTACGATTCAAGAAAATCGGTTCAGCCGTTTGAAAGTTATCAGCTCTTTTCTAGTTACTGTAACCTTCACGTGTCGGGGGTGTTATAAATTTTAAGTTTTCACTTGTGAGTGTGACTGATATAAACGTAAATTTAAATATTGCTTCTTTGAGGGTCACATAATATTTTGATATCAATAGCCCACACTGTACTGATCAAACAGCAAATTCTTACTAAACATTGCATAGTTTATACTTGGACTGAGTCACTAAGTAATGGGTAGCTAATAAGGTAAGGCCGGTTAAGCACTAACGATCTGAATATTTAAATTTGAAACTAAGCCATCCAAGTTACGCATTTGTGTATTCATTAAGCAACGTCGCCAGACAAGGGAAAGGACGCCTTCCTTTAGACTTTAGAGGCTTGGCTTTATGCCATTATGCGATTATGTTTGTTTAAGATCTTAATGTTTTAAGAAGTTTTGTTCTATTGAACCGCTACGGTGTGATTACTACAAAGATCCTTGAGATCTTAATACCTAGTCCCTAAAGTGTCTGGAGAATAGAAGCGAGCAAAACATCGGACTGTTTTAGCAACCTCCATCTGAGAGCTTCAGATGGGTAAAAACTACAAAGTCTGGAATATTCTTCCCGGGGAAGGACATAGGCTACTTTTATCTCGTAAAATCAAAGAGTTCGGGATTCTTAAAAGTCCATCCGTTGAACCGATTCATATGTTTGGAACAGAGCTATCTTGCGTCCCGGAAATTCACATAGGCAACTTTTATTTATTTGTACCAGAAAGTTGTAACAATATAAATAAAAGGAAAGAAAAAGTGGACAGGGAAGCACTTATCTCTATAAGAGATCTCTACCAGTGACCCTTGGCAGTGCGAGAGGTTGTAAATGGAGTAGAATAGGTACAGCAAAGATAGACAGTAATAATGAAAAAAAAAAAAAAAACTTTTATCCCGGAAGAGCAAAGAGTTCCCACGGGAATTTAAAAAGAACCTCAATCCACGCGGACGAAATCTAGTCTTCTATAATAAAATCAATGAAAGAGAACTCACATGCTCCAGGGTTTCTGGTGCGCACGATGTCTGCTGGTCTGCGAGTGACCGCGCGATTGTTGGGCTCGCCAGTGTACCGCGTCTCCAGCGATGGGCATGTTGTGAAGCCTGCCTCGTTCTTCTTGTACGCTGGGTATACTGAAAACAAGAGATTTTGGGTTGAGTTTTTAGATGGTCCTGTCAAGTACCAACTCGGTGCATAAGACGCGATAGATCGTCGCGCCCGTATTTATTAATCACATCAGACGAAATTGCTCAGCTTACAGCACCGATGGAATGCCTGTTTAGTCTTTTTTCGGATACCTATAGGTACGTAAATATATTTTGGAGAGTATGCTCAGGCTTCAGGAAATTAACAACCTTGTTCCTCTCTTACAGCTTCAAGAACGCAAGAAACCGTGAACGTTGGCCACATTTATGTGCTTGACATCCAATCTATTCTTAAGAAACGTTTTTGGTCAACGTTTCTAATACTAACCGCCAACATGATGCAATGCCCTGCCGGCACCCGTGTTTCCTACTTCGTATAACCCTTCAAGGGTCGTATAAATCTTCAAGGCAAGTGTGAATAGGCATCTTTTAGGCAAGTGCGCCACAACCTAGACCCATATAGGATAGAGGTCTTACTGCTAAAATATAGGATAGAGTATCCTATATTTTAGCAGTAAGACCCTTAAAATAGATAGGACACTAAGGCTTAAATAATACAGTCCGGCACCTTTCAATTTCTGGTTATACAAGAAATTGGAAATAATAAGGGTACCGAGATCTTTCTTAAAGCCTAAGACAGATTGACAAGAGAATCTTGTTTAGTAAGAAAATGCAAAGGAATTAGGGGGTGCAGAATGGCCAGAAGGCAATGATATCATGGACGACATGTTAACAACTAGGGTTGACCTACTAGCTGTAGCCTGTAGTCATCGGATGCGTGAATCGAAAAGGGTCCTGAGGTTTTCAGGAGGTCTAGCTCAGTGTCATCCAGCCCACAAGAAATATAAATTCTGTGAGAGAATATGGGTCAGGCAGATATAGAACAGTGCCCCTAAACACTAAGAATCCATATAAAGGCAGAGGCGAGCAACCGTATTGCAGACTACGAAAGGCCCTCAAAGCTAAGATAATAGGGAAACAAATTAGAAATGTAACACAAAGGACTGCATAAACTTGTATATTTTCATTTGCAGCGACTACAAATTGAAACAGTAGGTAAGTAAAGAAAAGGCACCATTGGTACAGTCGGCCAGTATTTTTTACCCCTTTTGTTTGGTTGCAGAATTCGTTTTTCGTAGACAGCGTTCGGAAACTGGGAAAATGTTTTCAACGCTTAATATATTGATCATTTGCAAAAGCTGCACTTCGTTTTGTCTGTAGGTACAGTTTTAAATTTGCGAAAATAACTAGGAAAGAGGATGTTTTAAAATGTTTCAACTTGTTACAATTATTATCATCAGAATTATTATCATCTATACATATAATAAAATTGTAGAAAAGTGGTGTCTGTACAATGGAAATATATAAAAAAAAAGTAGCAGGGGTTGTTATTATATCGATGCCGAACCCAAAATTGTAATTAATTTTTTTTTTGTCTGTTTGTCTGTTTGTCTGTGTGTTTGTGCACGCTAATCTCAGAAACGGCTTATTCGATTTAGATACGGTTTTCACTAATATATTGTAGTAAGCTTCACTTAGGATTTAGTGTTTATTTCATGTGAATCGGTTCATAAATAAAAAAGTTATGTCAATTTAAAGAATCACGGCGCCTCGCGCCTGAGCGTCCGTGGCTATATAAAGCGCGAAAAGTCACTATTCCACGCGAACGAAGTCGCGGGCACAGCTAGTCAGAACTATAGACGTAAATACAAACTTACATCTTTTATTTTATGGTAAAATTAGGTGGGAGGCATTGTTCTCTGATTGGCGACCAAAAATCTGGGCTGGTTATTTTAATTAAACTTTTAAAAGTCTAGATTCCTTTTCTAGCTTATATTTTTTTTTTAAAAAAAAGGTAAATAAGAAGAATCAACTCTTATAAATAATAATAAATAATAAAATTAGAACGTTCCATTTGTTAAAAATATCAAAATACTTAGGTACCTTATTGTTATTTATTTAGGTATCGTAGGACGTTTGTTACGTCGGAATATAAAAAGCAGTTTCATTAGGCGATAGCAAAGCTATCGGATACAAAAAGAAAAAAAAACACAGAAAAGGGAATCCTTTCTTCAACCCTTTCATATACTGGTAAATGCACGGGAAAAGTACAGAAAAGTGGCAGAGAAACTGGGACGCACTCACAAGAGCGTTATTGAACCGAGCATATTGATATTGCTTAGGCTACTTACTACTTACACTTGACCGAAGTTAAATAGGTCTTTGGCCGTCGTTCAACCTTGTTATCGCATATAATATTAACTAGCTGATGCCCGCGACTTCGTTCGCGTGGATGTAGGTTTTTTAAAATTCCCGTGGGAACTCTTTGATTTTCCGGGATGAAAAGTAGCCTATGTGCTAATCCAGGGTATTATACCCTCCATCCTATCTCCATTCCAACTTTCAGCCAAATCCGTCCAGTAGTTTTTGCAAGGAAATACTTACAGGTACCTACGCCAAGTGACCTTAGGTACACATTCTACGAGCACGTTAGGCCAACGTGAATTGGTGGCTAAAGGCAAACGCGTGAAATCGGTGCTTATTTGACCGTCCGTCGCCGTCGCGATCAACTATTTCATATGAGAATATCAAACCAACCGTTTTAAGAGGGCTCTCTCCGTCACTCGTTTCATACAATCGTAGTTCCAATTTCGTTTGAATATTAAGCAACCAAAGTCCATGAAATTTTGCAGACATATTCTAGAAACTAATATCTATGTCTGTGGTTTTCCAGATTTCTGTTAAAATATTCGGTTTCAAAGTTACGCGGTCTTAAAAATTTTCATACAAATCTTTGAGCCCCTGTAATTTTAAAACTACATATTTTTAGAAAAATCTAAAACACCACAGACACAGATATTAGTTTCTAGAATATGTCTGCAAAATTTCATGGACTTTAATATTCAAATGAAATTGGAACTACGATTGTATGAAACGAGTGACGAAGAGAGCCCTGTTAAAGCTGTGCGTTCCCTTGATTATTTTTTCACCAAGAACTCAGAACTCAGAATGCTAGACCTCTGGGAGTGAGACTGACTCATAATATAACTGCTAAACAGTAATGGCACTGATTGATACATGTGTTGCGATACGAACAATGCTTTTGTCATAATTGTATTAGCCTTCTGGTTTACGTCTTGATTATTATATCTAGCTTTTACTATTGGTCTAGAAATTAACAAAATAGATTTGGTTCTATTCTGGTACATGATTTTCTTCAATATGGTTGACACTGGTTCTTGAGTATTAATGTAAAACATTTACTTAGGTACTTAATGAGTCTAGTAAAAAGGTATGAAGGAGATAAAAATCTAGGTAGTCAGTAATGACCGCTGGAAATTAAGATATGACTGTGATAAAAACAAGAAATAATGCGGTATTTTATAAATAGGTAACAAAAAACCAAAATATTATTTAAACAATGTAGTGATAAAAAGTGACCTTTTTAAGATGCAGTTTCCTAAGACATGCTTGGCTGAGCGAATACGTAATTTGGGAAAACCACATAAGACAACATAATAACAAAAAACAAAATAAGTAGGTATCTAGGTATATCTTCAAACAATAATTTTTCCCTAAAATGGTTTCTGTTTGAAATACGCTTGAGTTAGTTTCAGAATAGGTACCTGTAACATAGTGACTAATTCTCATATAGGTAGGTATACAATCTTTAAACTAAACTGTCTAAAATCTCTCTAGATCTATTACAAAAGGGATAGAAATAGATTTTGACCTGTCATTTTAGTTTAAAGATTGTGTACAACAGAATTGGGTACAGCCAAAGGTCTTAAGTCGTTTAGCACCTTAATGATCAACATCATATTCGCGTGGCACGGTTATGCACATGCGTTAGGTGTGGGTGGCGTGTTTATAGAAAAAGGGTCATAAGTCCGACAGGTTTTTGGTGCAATAGTTTGCTACTCCAATTTTGAAGCCGACCGTACATAATGTGTCAGTAAAATAAAACTACAACTCATAAATCTAATTATACATAGAAGTCATTGCTTAAAACAGTTTTGAAGTCGAATAGTTGATTTGACAAAAGTAATATAAAATACGAGAAAACCAGTGAGAACAAAGAACAAAAATCGCAAACAGACCAGGCCCTAAGTGGGCAACTTAAGCATCGTGCGAAAAAATCTCGAGGATTGTTTTAAAGAAAATTGTTTCCGCTCCGGCGTTCGAGACTAGAAATTTCGCGGTGTTTAACTTGGATGATGAAATGTTTACATTTTACAATGCAAAGGAATACTGAAAATGTAAACTATTTTTAGTATTTACCTAACTATGCTTTTGTATTGTTTATGAAGGAAACTTTTATTATCCCCATTTGCCTTTTCCATTTGTAAATAAATGGATGGATGTCCATGCCCAATGAGGGGAAAGCCATACCACACTGAGCAATGTATGAAGCAAAATTGAAGGCAATGTGGTTTTTTTATTATTATTCAGGTACAAGTTAACCCTTGACTGCTATCTCACCTGGTGGTAAGTGATGATGCAGTCTGTAAGATGGAAGCGGGCTAACCTCGAAGGGGTATGGCAGTTTTTGTAAGACCCATACCCCTTTGGTTTCTACACGGCATCATACCTGAACGCTAAATCGCTTGACGGCACGGCTTAGTAGGTACCGGTAGGGTGGTAACTAGCCAAGACCGAAGCCTCCCACCAGACAAAAAGAAATTCTGATTTCTGTTGTACACAATCTCTAAACCAAACCAAAATAACAAGTCTAAATTTGTTGCTACCCCTTTCTTATTAAAAAAAAAAAAAACGGAAAAAGAAGCGCTAGATTTAGACCTGTAAATTAACTTAGTTCAGACTGCAGAGATTGTGGACAACTGAATAAGCCACAATTAACGCACAACAGACGGAAACGTTTAAGTGCGGAAACCAGCCCAGAGAGAAGAAAAGAGAAGCCACAATTACCTATCTTAAGTCTTCTTAAGTTAGAAAATCTACTCTTACAAGAAGATAGATAGAGCTACTCTTCGAGTATTTGCTTATCCATAATTTAGGATCTTTAGAAGCCATATTCCATTCCACTCCATCAGCCTGTATGCGTCTACTGCTGGACATAGGCCTTTCGAAGTGCCATATTATTTTGGCAAAAATAACAACCTGGGTACTATTATTATGCATAGGTACTTAATCTGGAAATATCAGCTTGTTAAATTAGTGCAATTGCAAAATTTTCTAACATTCTAACTTGTAAACTAGTAAGAAACTGTACTTAAAAAGATAATAATATGTATAAAGTATTTCAGTGCATCCTTATGATACTAAGAAACTAAGTTCACACAACAGCAATGCGACCGAAAAGTTCCCAAATTAACGGTTCCTCAGACTTGAGCAACTTACGGTTTTGTACTTATACTAAGTTCACCCAAGCGTGCACCGCGAAGAGGATTTAGTATGGGGAGTTAGTGGGAGACAGGTATGCTTAAGAAACTTTCCGAAATCGAATTTTAAAAGCTTTTAGTGTATAAGCAAATCGATACCAACGTTAGAGCTACGACGAAAACTGCTCCATCCTACTAATATTATAAACTCGAGAGTTTGTATGTATGGATGGGTGTGTGGATGTTTGTTACTCTTTCACGCAACAACTATAGGACGGATTTGGCTGAAATTTGGAATGGAGATAGATTATACCCTGGATTAACACATAGGCTGCTTCTTATCCCGGAAAATGAATGAGTTCCCGTGGAATTTTTAAAAACCTATATCCACGGGAACGATGTCGCGGGCATCAGGTAGTACATAATTAACCTTTATTTTATTTCATAAATCTCAAAATACTCTTTATCAACAGAATTTTACATGCTCTTGAATAGTCGAAAGTTTATCTGAGAAAAAATTAAAATAAAAATCCTGGAAGGCAAACTTGTGTCATATCAACAGGAAGAATTAGCAAGAAACCATGTGTATGAAGATTATCCAAAAAAAAAGCTCTTTAAAGATAATCTTAAATTATCACCAAGGATTAAACATATTACAAGTGTAAGACCTAAGGTGTGACGTGACATGAGGAGGCCTATGTGCTATGGACGATGCATGAAGTTCAAAGGTTGACAAAGAAGAATTAAAATATATTAAAATACTTACACCAAACGAATTAGATGCCTATAGCTAAAATTAAAGAATGTAAATAAAACGAAACGTAGGCAAATTAATTAAAATTTTACATCGTCGTCTGATATTTTCAAGCAGAGAAGAAATTCTTCAAAGACGCCATTAGCTTATTAAAAATATTTCGACTGGAGACTAAGCAAAGTAATCTATTAAATAAATACCTATTCAAGTGAAGCGGCACTTGAGACCAGACGGAAAAGGGTAGATGGTCGTTTACGGCAGACGCGACAAACAGAATAGAGTGATTTATAACCATGCAAAGTTTGAGTGGATCTTAATTCCAAGGGTCTCCCTTAAACTCCATCGTCGCGGAACGGACTGAGTACAGACCACTCAGAAACAGAACCCACAACTAGTCCATTACCAGACCCTGTTTTATTTGACGAGACCGCTACTCGACGAAATGATCATAGCCAAGTAGAAAATGGTGATTCTTAAAACGAAAGTCAGCGTTTTTGTTAAAGAAGAAAGAATGAAAACACACATAGTGGGGTTTACACTGTAAATCTATAGCAAATAAAATATTTGGTAGTAAGTAAAACTCAAGATAATGTAAGAAAGTAAAAACGGATGAGAAAAATCTATCTGCCTCTGGAATGGAGTACTAGAGTTCGCGTTTGCAAGACAAAACTCATAGATAGGACGAGGGAACTTTTATATTAGAGGGACTAGCATAAGGAGTAATGGGTGTAATAAAACCTGCCATACCCTCCCAAGTTAACCTGCTACCATCTTCCTAAGACTGCATCATCACTTGCCACTAGGTGAGAACGCAGTCAAAGGCTAATTTGTAGTGAAAAAAAATTGTTTTGAATGTCCCGATGGTATCTGAAAATTCTTTCTTAGCGGGGGTTTATGTTATAGAAAAACTTACATACAAAATCTCAAGTTTCTAGACCCAGTGGTTTAATCTGTTATGTCAGTCAGTCAGTCAGTTTATCATTTTGTAAATATCGGATAATAGTTAGGGATCGAGGATAAAATAAATACAATAGGGGACAAAACAGCAGAACTTGGCGTTCAGTATACCTAGCCAATAGTGAGTACTTAGGGAATTTTGCTGCATCAAAAAAAAACTTAAGTCTATAAGACTTAATTTTGTGTTAGAAGGGCCTCAAAAGGAAAGGATAAGGGTCGAATTAATGCGAAGAGTTTAGATGTTATGTTGTAGATTCAGGCTTCCACTTCGGTGGACAAGGGAAGGGATAGGGCGTAGCGTAGGGCCGGTAAAGGTAAACAAAATGCTCACCTCGTTTGTGAAAATATAGGTGCGACGTGGAAAATTCTTACACCAGGGACTCTATTTTATGTATGAGGGAAGGTATTATAAGATTAGTACATGGGTCGATGAGTATATCTTAAATTCTTAATGCGAATGCGCAGCCGTTGAGATGATAGCTAAATGTTTTTAAAGGACAGGTCTATGGCAAGAATTTTCTAACAGTGATGTTTTGTACCGCTGATGTGCCATAATTGTATCTTGGGCGAATAATTGCGTAGACCTCAGAGCGACTAGATTAAAAGAATCAAGACCAGGCAAATTGGGCTGAAAAATTTAGAAAAACGGACTCCACCCAGGCGAAACTAATCTGCTTACAGCTTCAATATTTTCAGTGAAATGGCGCTCTTGGTGGTTGTGAATGAGCTAACTTTACGGTCTTAGTACCATTTTTTTCATATCTGAACAACTGATCAATGGATCAGTTTTTCGGATATGAAAACATGACATGCACGTGGACATGCGACATGCACCGCCCGCCCTCCCACTGATACTGACACTCAATTTGAGTGATCTTGGGATTTGTGCTGCGTGGTGGTGGTGCGTATGGCTTGCTTAGTGGCTTGCTTTTCCTGCATGTTTATCGGTGGGAGGGCGGCGGTGTATGTCGCATGCTGCATGTTGCACCATACAGATTTGTTTGGTTTAGCGGATTATAGCAAATTAAGCTTTTGGTTCCTTGTATAACTTGAGTGGCGCATGCACTCGATTGGTTGATCAGTTGGCGCGGGTGCACGCGATTGGTTGATACGTCCACTCTCGCTTCCCGGATACGCCAACTTTCTCCCACTTCAAGTCCAAGTAGTTTTCCGGGCACTATAAACAGTGATCTCACCTAAGGGTCGGTCGGGGTCGTGGCGGCGGCTGCAGCACTTGTTACCCATGGCGCGGCCCGCCCGCTACGCCGCGCCAAGCCGCTCCTGCAAATAAAACAAACCTTCTATTAGTACACCAAAATTCATGTAACAGTTATACCTTGGTCACCGAAACGAGCTAATAGAGAAGTGAAACTTCGCACGTCATTAGCTCCAAATCCATAGCTCGGCCGTTTGGCCATAGTCTACAACGCTGCAATAGAAATAGACACTCTATGAAAATTTCAACTCTTTCCCTATGGTTCACGAGATACAGCCTGCTGACAGACAGACGGACGGACGGACAGCGGAGTCTTAGTAATAGTAAATAGTAAGTAAATATCCATTTCCTAGTAAACTCCCGTACAATCGGAGCGCGATAAGCGCTTGGAATCGTTGATCCTACATTATACTTCATGCTTCGTACTCGAGATTATATAGACTAGGTAGTATACGCGTGCATAGTGGATACCGTTCACTTTATTGAGATTTATGAAATATATTTTTTAAAATAGGGTAGGTTGATATATACTATTGCCTTAACGCCCGGACGTCACCTACTCATTCGCTTTTTAGTGCGCTACCGTTCCACTACGCCTTCGCCTAGCTTACTGTGAAAGTGTTATTTAAAGTGATATTTAAACTGTAAAAAAGGTAACGAAGTATCATTTTTATATAGTTTAAACATAATGGTGATAAATGTGAAAGTATTAAAGAAAAAATCAAAAAGTTAGGAAGGAAATTACGACGAAAACAGCGTCGACCCTACGAGCGTATTAATTTTTAATACTCGATGGTGATTTTGCTCATCGTAGATTTCACATACATGCTAAAATGCACCGTTGGATTATCAAGGTAAGGTTGGATATTACGATTGATGGATGATACGAACTCGAGAAATTAGTATCGTAGGCAGTACCTACGTTGTGACTGATTCTTCAATAATTACACGAGACGGTTAATTTTGTGAATAAGTACTAACCCTTGAGCAGGGACACAGTATTGTGGACAGTTATTGCTTTTTCGCATTGGGGCTGTTTCTTACTGTTTATTTTACTCGTGATAACTAATAAACTTAGATGAATATGTTTCTTTTTTACGAAACACACAGTATTGTGGACAGTACTTGTTTTTGCATTGGGACTGTTTCTTACTGTTTATTTTACTCGTGATAAATAATAAACCTAAGTGAATATGTTTTTTACGCAACACACAGTATTGTGGACAGTACTTGCTTTTGCATTGGGACTGTTTCTTACTGATTATTTTACTCGTGATAACTAATAAACTTGATTGAACGTGTTTTCATACGAAACACACAGTATTGTGGGCAGTACTTGCTTTTGCATTGGGACTGTTTCTTACTGTTTATTAATAAACCTTAGTGAATGTGTTTTCATACGAAACACACAGTATTGTGGGCAGTACTTGCTTTTGCATTGGGACTGTTTCTTACTGTTTATTAATAAACCTTAGTGAATGTGTTTTCATACGAAACACACAGTATTGTGGGCAGTACTTGCTTTTGCATTGGGACTGTTTCTTACTGTTTATTAATAAACCTTAGTGAATGTGTTTTCTTACGAAACACACAGTATTGTGGACAGTACTTGCTTTTGCATTGGGACTGTTTCTTACTGTTTATTGGTTAGTTTGTGGGCAGTACTTGCTTTTGTATTGGGACTGCTTCTCACTGCATATGATTCACTTAAGTAGAAGTCTATTTAAACTATATGACTTACTATGCGGACAGTACGAGAAGAAGTAGCTATCTATTAAAATTATGAATAGTATAATACAAGAATAATAAAGTAAAGAAGTAATAGAATAAAAGAATGATGACGTCACGCCGATCTTAAACGGAGTTTAACGAACAAGAGCCGGAAATAAACCCAAATTCAAGCCCGGGTACTTCAAGTGCGGTTCTATCCAAACTTCCGCTAAAATCTGGTTCTTCTAAAGAACTTATGAATAAAAACTGATTCTTCGGAATATTCTATTCGAAATACTTACAGCTGAAAACTCTTGACTTGATAGTGAGTTGTGGATATTATTGGTATCTTGATATTCTTCGTATAGAACCATTGATAGGTAGATAAAAAATATGGCAAGGAAGTACAAAAAGATTTCTGTATTAAATTCCAGTATTGCACCACTGTGAGTCTAATAAAACAACAGTGTAAGCTTAGTGTAAGTAGCTAAATGAAAAATATTTAACTTCTGAAACTTCCAAGTTGATAGCTATCCGCCAATATTAAACGCAGAGATAAAAGCAACTGTTTCATATACTGTAACAACGCGATAAAGCAATAAAAGACAATCAAGCTAATATGTCTTCGGCTATTAGTTGTAATTATGAATCACACTGTTATTCTTAAAACAGAGATATACTACTTTGCTCAAACTATGAACGGGCGCGGCGCTTTACGGCAAAGAAAGCGCCCTTGCAAGGAGAAATTATCTTATGTGCGGAGTAAAGAAAGAGCTCCAGGAACAGCTTTCTTTACGGCGAGGACCTTTCGAGAGTCGAAGTCGGCAAAAGCCATAAATAGATCAGGAACTGATCCCCAGTACCCAAGATATTTCCAAATTCTGCCAGTTCATACTAGAAGGGTCAAGGCCCGGCTCGCAGGCCAGTGACACCCACAAGAACCAGCGATGGCCTCGAATCGGCAAGTCAAACACAGTCGGCAAGACTACTCGAAGCAGTAGCACTGCAGCGAGCTATAAACGTCGATAAACATGGTAAAACCTGCTGGCTAAAAAATCTATTTAAGGTATGGTCTATATGACCACTAACGACCCTGTGGTTCTTTCATACATCAAGGATTACAAAATTCCTTTTTCACGAATACCAGTCCAAAGAGTACCTCTTAGCAACCGTGTATAATGTATATTATAGCAAACAAAGAGTACATTTTATGATGCTATTAGTAAATGATTTAATAGCTTAGGCGCTATTTCAAAATGTAAAGCTCAGTAGGTAACATTCTTTTAATACCTACATAATTAATGGATAGAGGTGCTTTATTTATAATTTAAAATCATTAAACAAAACAGATACGAATCATTTCAAGCTGAAAGAATTAAGAACTTTTCTAAAATTAATATGAAAAATAATAGTTTGATGTGCACAATAGACTTAAAAGACGTGTATTTTTTAACTTAAGATACATGAGGATAATCAAAGTTATCTCAGGTTCCCGTTTAATGATTCTATTTATGAATTTAAGGCCTTTTGGCTTAAAATATTATTGCTCCTTTTGTGTTCTATAAAGTTATGAAAACGGGAGTAGTTATTGAAAACATGCTAACACAGGTCTACTTTATACTTAGACGATATTTGTCTTATTGGATACGACTATGAAACGTCATCGAAACTTACAACAAACCAGAAACTTGTTTATGAGTCTATTTTTCATTATAAATAATGAGAAAAGTAATTTTAATCCATGTTAAAAGTTCTCAGGATATTATATAGTAGACATAGAAAATTTTCAAGTCACAAAACTTAATAGAATCAAATCAGAAATTATAAAAATTTCGAAAATCAAACGTAAATTAGAGTGTTTGCCAGTTTTTTCGTTTATTGGTATATCTGCTTGCTCTGCTGTTCAGTACGGTTGGCTTAATACAAAACTTTTTAATAGGTGTAAGTACCTAAGTTATTTTGAAAATTTCATGAATATACAAAGTACATCAAAACATGAGTTTGAATGGTGGGATCGTACTACTGGCCAGCCAGTATGTAAAATTAATATTAAACAATTACCTGGATATTTTTTTTCTGATGTCTCAACGACTGGGTGGCCTTGCCTGTGAGCAAATCAAAGAGCTAGTGACTTATGGAATGACAATGAATGTAATGCATATATTCATTTTTTGGAAATTTTAGCTCCCTTCCTTCGTCTAAAAATATTTGCCGAAAAACTGTTTACACACAGGTTACACTTCCTAATTGATAACAACCACAGCAAATTCATACGTTAATCCAATGGGTTTACACATTTGACAAATGTTAATACAAAATAATACAAACCAGCTGTGGCAATGGTGTGAAAACCGAAAATTGTATGTTTTTACTTCATTTATTAGCTCTTCGGAGAACTCTAAACCAGACCAAGAGTCTAGACGTAAGTGTGCATCCAAATATTGAATGGCAACTTGTAGATTACCTACGCTTAAAGCTTAAATTATATTTAAGCTTGATTCTCCAAATATAGATTTATTTACAAGTCGATTGTTGAATAATAAATGTCAGAGATACGTCTCATGGCACAGTGATCCACGTGCGTACGCAGCTTTTACTATTTCATGGTTTAATCTTTATTTTTATGCATTTCCTCCATTTACTATGGTTTTTTAAATCGTCATGTTAAATTATTTACGATAATTCCAAAGGTATAATTATTGTTATAGACTGGCCTACCCAGCCATGACATCCACTGTTTAAAAATATTTTAGTGTTAGAAACGTTTTAATGTTTATGGCTGACAATGGATTAATCCATCTTATCCAAAGATTGCAGTAGCCTCCACGTAGGCAACTCTACCTGGTGGCAGGAGTCTTATCCATTCGGAGAAGTGTTCCAGGTCCATCTTTGGATATCGTTATGAGCTATCTGTCAGAAAACACTTATAAACAATATGAAGAATGCTACAAAAAGTGGCTCCTTTATTGTAATCAGAATAATTTGAATATGTCTGAAGTACCAATGCCCGATATTAAAGCTTTGGTTACTATTTTTTTTCTTAGTTTTTTCGATATGGGACATTAAATTCATATCGGTCAGCTATAGCGTTGAACGACGATGTTAAAAGATTTTTTTAAGGATGTTTGTCGTTCTTGATCAACGCGGCCAAAGTATGACGACACATGGAATACGTCATTGGTCTTAAATTACCTAGGTAACTTACACATTAATTAAATCATAAATCTTGAAACGATTTCTTAAAAATTAGTTACTTTTTTAGCACTCATTACTGCACAAAAAGTGCAAACTTTATCAACAATAAAAGTTTGTAACGTATATCTATCAGATATCAAATAAATATACTAGATTTTATTAAAACCCTAGATGGTTGGAATAAACCAACCCTTCTTAGTCATTCCTGCATTTTAAAGAAAAATCACAGTTTAGTCCGGGAATAACGGTACATACTAGATTTACTAAAAAAAAAATTACTAAATCACTCTGGAAAACTGCAGAACAATTATTGTTCATTAGTTAAAAAAAAAAAAAAAAACAATTTTTTCACAAACTTTATCAAGTTTCCTTGAGCCAAAGCGGAATTGATACTTCTACGTTTTTTTCCGACATGCTGCGCAAAGATTAGGTCTTTCAGTAAGTGCATCAAATTATGGAAACTGCAGGCTGGAACTCAAGTTCCCATACTTACTAGCTTTTAAATTCGGCCTATTAAGGCCCAAACATTTATTATTTTAGCAGGTCTATTATAAATGACTCAAAAGAAATATAAATTGTTAATTGATTCTTATATTAACTCAATAGTTATTGTTTATGATTAGAGGAATACTCTTTATAGTTATTTGTTAAAAATATAGTAGATAATTTGTAACATTTAAATCAAAATTTTCTTTTAACAACACGCTTTCTCATATTTTACGAATCTTATCTCTAAAAGTCTACCTAGTCTATATAATCTCGAGTACGAAGCATGAAGTATAATTAATGATTAAACGAACTTACCTGTAAGTGAAGTTCTATCATAATTATACGAAGGCTTCGTACGAAGAGATTATAATAACCCTCCCACCCTCACGCTACGCGTTTACCCTTATCGTAAAATATGAGGCGACAAATAATAATTATTAGCTAAACTCTAAACTAAATGAGTAGGTGACGTCCGGGCGTTAAGGCAATAGTATATATCAACCTACCCTATTTTAAAAAATATATTTCATAAATCTCAATAAAGTGAACGGTATCCACTATGCACGCGTATACTACCTAGTCTATATAATCTCTTCGTACGAAGCCTTCGTATAATTATGATAGAACTTCACTTACAGGTAAGTTCGTTTAATCATTAATTAATCACGTCATATCAACTTGTCCCGCTATCTCTTTCGCTGCGTCAACAACAAGTTCCCACGACTCTTTCCGATACCCGATCGGGAATAGAGCGGCGATAGCCAGTGATTTATGAATCATGAATCACGATCATTGATACAAAATTGAAGAGACAAATAACTCTTTTGAATTACTTGTTCTTATTTTTCGGGGTCCATTCCTCAAAAGGAAAAACGGAACCCTTATAGGATCACTTTGTTGTCTGTCTGTCCGTCCGTCCGTAGTTTCTGTCAAGAAAACCTATAGGCTACTTCCCGTTGAAATAGAATCATGTTTGGCAGGTAGGTAGGTCTTATAGCACAAGTAAAGGAATAAATCTGAAAACCGTAAATTTGTGGTTACATCATTTAAAAAAAATTAAAATGTGTTTCAATTTTCAAAGTAAGATAACTATACCAGGTGGGGTATCATAATATGAAATGGCTTTACCTGTATATTCTAAAACAGATTTTTATTTATTTTTATGCATACCTAATAGTTTTTGATTTATCGTGCAAAATGTCGGAAAAAGTACCCGAGAACGGAACCCTCGGTGCGCGAGTCTGACTCGCACTTGGCCGGTTTTTTCTAATTCAAATGCCTACCTAACGAAAAGACGGCTGGGGTACGGAGTTTGGTGACGCTCATTCTAATGAGCATAAAATTATAATGATTGTTGAGCAATAGGTCTCTCTTGGGAAGGCCTATGTCCAGCAGTGGACGCATACAGGCTGATGGAAATGAGTGGGAAAAGGTCTCTCCTAGAGACAATATGCCCAACAATTGACATCCACACTCCACAGAGCGTCGAATGAATGATATGATGATTAGTTTCATTAGAGAACTTCAAATTTCAAAGACGTATTTTCTTTTCTTTAAATTAGCTCCTATAATATATATTTTTTAAGAATTTTTGGTGAATTTTTGTGTTCAGAATTGGGGCTTCTTATTATACTTAATACATAAAATTAAGCCCTCATTAATCTAGATAATATTTTAGTATTGCAAAAAACTTGATAAATAGCAAGAGTTGGAGAAGTTTTTGTTTTGTTTTGCTGAAGTAATAAATCGCCAGTAAGGCTGTCTTTTTCCTAACCTAGGTGGATCCACATGAAATTGAAGTTGAATTTTCGACAGCGAATATATTCAAAGGGATCATAAATAAGGGATTACAGGAACAATCCTGCTTCACGTAGATATGCAGTAAGTAAGCTGTGACATTTTGTCAATAATTTTCCAGCGCAGGCAGAATACACAACAACGTCCGGCATGGACGAAGCGAACGAACGTGGTGTTTGATATTTATGCTGGAAACATACTTGTAACACGGTACTCAACGAGACTCAACCTGGCAAAAGCATATTACACAATCGAAGATTATATAAATGACTAGCTGACGCCCGCGACTTCGTCCGCGTGGATTTAGGTTTTTCGAAATCCCGTGGGAACTCTTTGGTTTTCCGGGATAAAAAGCAGCCTATGTGCTAATCCAGGATATTATCTATCTCTATTCCAAATTTCAGCCAAATCCGTCCAGTAGTTTTTGCGTGAAGGAGTAACAAACATACACACACACACACACACACACACACACACACACACACATACAAACTTTCGCCTTTATAATATTAGTGTGAAGTGTGAAGTGTGATAAAAAGCATTGATTTGACTCGCTCCAGCAATGCGCGTGGCTGCAATTGCTTGTATAGTATGGACTATTTTTGTAAATTGAACAATCGAAAAGAGCAACGGTCGAGTTTCTTGCTGGTTCTTCTCGGTAGGAACGGCATTCCGAACCAGTGGTAAATTATTTAACGATTCAAAAGCACTTGTAAAAGTTTATTTGAATAAAAACCTATTCTATTCTTAGTATCTTTATGACTAGAAACCTCAGAACAAATACCTGTAGAAGGTGCCCTATTGTGACTCTTACTGTTAAAGCGAGATAGCTAAATGCATTTAAGCTCTTATTAGAACGTGACGAATGATTGTTTTTGTCCTTATCACCGTGGCGCCGATCGCATAGCGTGTTTTAAGTGTGCTCTGTTCATTATAATTTTCGCTATAGGTATTGTGCAACGTCTGGATTAAACTGATTAAATTAGTATGTGCTATAACGTGATTGATTTGAAAGATTAGGTTTTTATTACAATAAGTAGGTACTTAATTAAATTTTGACATGATAATCCGATAAACAGATAGGTAAAGAAAACGCATATTTTACTTGCACCGCATAACCGCCACTCGCCACTTTTTATAAAACTTCCATAACAATTCTAAATTAACTGTAACAGAAAATATTTTTCAGAGTCCAAAGCTAGAAAATTGCCATAATTCCAGCAACCAGAGTTATAACTGTGCTACTATATATTAGGTAGACAAGGACATGTATGTGTTGATCAATTATACTATTTTTGTTCATAAAACATAAACAATAATTGTGTAATGGTATCCCCAACGCTAAGCTAGCAACCCAAGCAGCGGCCATTTTATTTTAAAAAACCACGTCTTGCAAGCAAAAAAGTATCTGTCAAACTCCTCTGTAGCCTAATAATTATTATTAAAATAGCTAATTTCAAATAGTTGTTGTGTTTATTTTGCAACAATTTGTATTGAGATAACAAGTGTTTGTTGGCTTATTTGGTCGAAAATTATTTACCTCTTGCTTATATATATAATACTAATAAAACAGGCTCTGATGGCAAATACTCGCGCGTCAATAGTACTTACCTACTTATTATTCGCACTTTTATTCCAGAAAACGTCTTCGAAGTTTCAAGTTCGAGGAAATTCCTATTATTTTGTTGAAATAGAATTTGCGCACGTACTTATAATGATAAAAGAAACCATAGAAGCTTTATATAGTGCGCTCACGAAGTTTTCTTGAAATTTCCAAGAGCGTAGCGAATCCTTTGGCTTCAAAGGAAAACAACTCAGCTACCTACTACACTGATATACGAAATCAGATATAAATAGATTGGTATATTTTGCGCGAAGAGAAGAAAATAACGCTCAAAATTTATTTTACGTTTGGTTAATAAGAATTGTTCTGCCAATTTTTTTATGGAAAAAATTAATACTACATAATAATCATACTAAATAAATTAATAATCATAATCAAAATTAATAATCATAATCAAACAAAATTAATAATCATACTAATATTATAAATGCGACAATGTGACTGTCTGCCTGCTACCTTTTCACGGCCCGTCCACTTTATTAATTTTGACGCTATATAAAATATCTCGCGGCTCGGGGATAGGACGTAGCTACTTTTATCCCGGAAAATCTAATAATTCCCACGGGATTTTTAAAATCTAATTTTTAAAATCAATAAAAATTATAACATTTCTTATTTTCGATAAAGTCGAATATTACAAAGGTGTTTTTTTTTGTAGTAGCTACATCTACAAGAGAATGGTTAAGTGCACTTTGGAGTTAAGATTTTAGGTTGTACCTTCTTGATTAGCGCCAACTTTAGTCAAAATCGGTCTAGAGTTTGAGATATAGCTACTTCGCACTTTCAGGCGAACTTGTAGATATCAAAGCTAACTTAGTTATGTGAAAGACAATGGAGAGTGGAGAAACTTTATATTTTTAAGGAACAGAGTATCTTTCTTTGCTGTTAATATATAGTATATCCATGGTACATTGTACGTACATTTTATTTACCGAACATGTAATACGGAGAAAGCCAGTTAACAGAACGCGTCATAAGAATTCTGATGCCAGCGTCATAATCGGAATTCTGATATCGAATCGGATTTTTGTTTATGTTTAAGAATCAAGTTCGTTTCTGATTATTATGGAAAGCACGCGCGCTTCTATGGTTTACTGTGGACAACTAGCAATAATCATTACACTGCTCGCTCAAAGAAATGTACATAGTAATAGGATTAAGTACTACGAATAACAATATTGTTATTGCTAGATTAGGTACCTATTACGAGACAAATCGAACACTATGGAGTAGAGAGAATGTCATACTAATTGGTAATTCAGTAGTAATACTTAGATATTCGTAGATAGGTAAGGAAATAGTTCAAGAGTTCGACGTATGTCGGTATTTAGGTACCTAAGTACTTACATTTAGACAACTACAGATATTGATTTCTCAAAATCTCAATAGGTATAATCTGTATAGTATAAATTCCAAGCCGATATGGTAGAACTCCTATCAACTTATATTACCTAAAAGGGACTCAGGGTCTGTCTAAACTTGGTCTAGAAGCCTATTTAATTGAATTAACAAAAAAATATCAATAAATACACACATTGATGATTTTAAGGGGCTATCACAATAAGTACCTAACAAAACTTTACAATAGATAAATATAAAAAGTTACAATAAATAAATAAATAAATAATAAATAAAGAGATTTCTCTTACTAGCGCTGCAAAATCATATTGTTTTTACAAAACACATTGAAGATGCACAGTCCACTAGCTTTTATGTTATACTCAGAAAGTAGAATACCAGACAAAGGACTGTAATGTGAGTGTATTGTATGTAAACCCGCAAACAAAGGACATGAAATAGAATTTTCAATTGATTTGTTGCTATGGCTGCGGCTCTAATTCATAACGGTTTTGCATTTATTTCATAGCTGAAGTTCAAGCACGAACAGTGCGACAAATGATAATGCTTTTTCGCGGCTTTTGCACCGCTTTTGCTCTGATTCAAGAGATACGTGAGAAAGCATTACACTTGACGATTGCAAAGACAAAATAAAGGTTTAGTGTAAATCTATTAGGATTTAGGATTCAAGTGCCTTATTAGAACCCCTTCACGAATATGATCAAACAAATTACCAGGGCTCTCTCCGTCAGTTACTCCATACAATCGTAGTTCCAATTTCATTTGAATATTAAGCAACCTAAGTCCATGAAATTTTGCAAACATATTCTAGTCTAGAAACTAATATCTGTGCCTGTGGCGTTTAAGATTTTTCTAAAAATATGTAGTTTTAAAATTACAGGAGGTCAAAGATTTGTATGTGAATTTTTGAGACCGCGTAACTTTGAAACCGAATATTTTAACAGAAATCTGGAAAACCACAGGCATAAATATAAATTCTATAATATGTCTGCAAAATTTCATGGACTTTGAGTGCTTAATATTCAAATGAAATTGGAACTACGTTTGTATGGAGCGAGTGACGGAGGGACCCCTCTTAAGAGGTTTCTCATTATAAATGATATGGAGAAGCCTTACTTAGATTTAAGACATTTTTATAAAAAGTTGCTCTACCAAAGAATTCCAGCTTTTCAGAAGTTTGTTGATCCGCCTTATGTTGAAAGCTGGGATCACCGGCGAAGTGAGTTGGTTCCACAGTTTGCATGTGTGTGGAAAATAAATATGTACTTAGTAATATTTGTTATACCTGAAGTGGAATTCATTAAAGTAAACAAGAAAAACTTTTAAACAAATAATAAGGAAGTAAATTAATTAAGCCTTCAATCCAGTTGGTAAATAAAGCCCAATCCAAACTCCCGAATTGAAGGAGGCTCTTGAACCAAATTTGTGAAGAAAGTGAAGGTGCAAGCAGAGCGGGGGACGAGGCGCCCCAGCAACTTGTTGCCGCCAATCAATAACACCGCCAACGCGGTATTGCCCGTATACCTACCCTCATCCGACGGACCCCATGGAATTGTTCACGAATATCCCCTCTAAAATGCTTTGTGAGCTATAGAATTTTGATAAACAAAATATTTTGCTGCATACACATTGCAAAGGCATACCTACTACTTCTTGGGGTAAAAATACAACGTTAAAATTTAATAAGATGAAATTCAAAAAGTAGAGGTAGGACAAACCTGGTGCACAATTATTACATTATAAAAAATCGGGATTTGTAGGTAGGTACAATTGAGACCTAACGTAAATTATTGATACTCATAACTAAATTCGATAGATGACTCCCAATTTAATTTCTTTTGAATTTTTCATTCCCTCCGTGCCTTGGAGAGCATGCTAAGCCGCGCCGGTCTTTGTTATTATCACTAACATCTGATCGTTAAACCTACAAGTAAGAGTTGAAATAGTACCTACTCTTAGTCGAGCCATATGCAGAAGGATCTGGGAACCCAGCACATTATTACCCCAAGAATACCTCTACTATTATTTGACTAATGGAAAAGGGCTACGACTCTCAGCAATGAGGGATACGACGGGAAAGAGAGATACACAGATTGCTAAACACATAAACCTCCGTACACGGGCAAAATCACATAACCCTGCTAAAGTCTGATACAAAATAGGTACCGGTCTTAAAGGCTACAAAGAAATGAATGGGTGCATTAAAATATTAACATTATAAGCCGGATACTAAATCCGTGTTTCTAAATTGCCGTCGGGGTATACGAGTAACGTAATAAAAAGGGCTTAAGGAAAGCCTGTTCAAACAGTTACGATAAGAGAAATAATCAATACGCAAATAACTGAATGAATGCTCAGTTAAGGGCATAATGTGATATTCATATATTTTGGTGAACAGGATTACCTATTTGTAAATGGTATTTATTATACTTGCCTAGATTTTCATTTGTACAGTATATTTCTAAGTGTAGCTACTCACTGGTAGCTCATACTTGTAAAAAATTGATGTAAGGTATACAAGAATTGAATCATAAACGTGCGCACTGATTAGAAGCATTTACATCTTGAAATGTAATAATTTGGGATCGTTCACTTTTATAAACGGTTGAGGTCGAACAATGTTTGCATCTGTAACAACTGCGAACATTCGTACGTGTATCAATGTGATTAATGTGGCGTCATTGTTAAGTTATGTTGTAAGGATCGGGTTCACAATGAACACTGAAATTGCTCAGCTCACTACTGCAATGTTCGAAGTTGTATCATTACGGAACGGCATTCCGAACCAGTGGTAAATTATTTGACGGTTCAAAAGCACTTGTAAAAATTTATTTGAATAAAAATCTATTCTATTCTATTAAAAGTGTGCGCACTGGATTGCTCGCTTTGATGTACACTGACGAGTAACTATCGACTACAAGTGTGTGCACTATATCTGATACCTCGATGTATTCGCTGACGAGTTGTATGATGTATCATGTGTATGCAGTAATACTCAGCTCGATTCAATAGCTACCTGCCTTTACAGCAGTACAGTGTACTCTTAGGAAGCATTCATTGATGTAATGCTCAAATTCAAGTAGGTACATTACACGCGAACCATGCCAGTGGGTATTCACCCTAAAGGACTTTGCTTGTCGCGCATGTACCGAACGCGGTCAATAACCCGGGTGGGCGGAATCTTGAACTTGAACTACATAACGAATGCGGAAACATAAAATCCTCAAGCCAATTCCTAAAACTCACTCACCGGGCAATGGAGAGAGAGGGCTTGAAGTTTCATTACCTGATCAAATCAGAATTGAGGAGACCCGAAGAAGAACCAGACTAACCGACAAAGTAAGTAGAAATGGGAAGAGCATCGTAGTTCGAAAAATCGATTGACATTGGGGTCCCAAGGTGCTGGAATGATGACCTCGCAGCATTGGAAGACCTCCACTAGGTGGACAGCTGATGGCATTAAACAAGTCGCATGAAGCCGCTGCTTTCAGGTGGCCTAAGGCTGTGGCGTGTGGAAGTTCCTAAAGAGCCGTAAGTCAAATTCTTAAGGGTTCTTAAGTCATACTCGGTTCATTCATTGATAAAATGTGGCCCGAACGTTAAACAAATTGTCTACTGAATGGAAAATTGAATGAATGAATTAGATAACAAAATGAGAATTCGATACGCCCAAAGACAATGATTGTGCTTTGTTAACCGATTACAAATGTTTCTTTTACATTTAAATTATGTTTCGAAGTTTTGATCTAATGACGATTAGTTAGCGAGTTACGAAAAAATCAAAGCAATAATATTATTAGATTGTACCTAAATTTTTAAAATTATAAAACACGACAAAATAGTCATATTCTTCTAACTAAAAAAAATATGAAAGAGAAAAATGTAAGCTAAGTCGGCACTAGTAACAAAACTTGCAGAAATTGACTTTAGGAGGTTTTGGCTAATGGGCATTAGGCATAGAAAAAACAAAATAGTTAGGTATAGCAAGTATTAATCCATGCTATCCATACTAATATTATAAATACGAAAGTATGTCGTGTCTGCTACTTTTCCACGGCCTCTTGTTTAACCGAGTTTGACGAAAGCTCTAATTGTGTACATACTTTTTATTAGAATAAATATTTAAAACTAAAATCATTTTTCTTCAAACTAGTTTCAAAGTAGGCAAGTATCTCCTCGTGGTATATTGTCTTACAGTAACAAGATCCTACGTGTCATCATTAGAATCGATACAAAACCACAAATAAGGAAGTAACTTGATCAATCTGATGATTTTCTAGGCGACATAGTGATGATAAATGGTGTGCTATGATGTGCCATCAAAACCGTTACTGAATGGGTGATTTTCCCAATCAATAGATCATCAAAACTTTTTGCTTGTTTATTATCTTGATGGGCACCTCAACCAAAACCAATTAAATTACTGCGGACTTATACAAGGAATCAAAATTCTCGATTTCAAATTAAATGACAAAATATGCAGAAGTTAGACTCTAGAATGGGCGGATCAGTGTTTGAAGTCCCTACACGTCAGTTCTGCTGAACTTGACAATGATTTGTATTTAGAGGACGTCGGCCGGCCGTCGGGCGCAGCTGCGGGTGAGACAATGGCCGACTGTGGGCGTAGTACAAGTTTAGATATCTCGATAAAGTTATTAGATTCAACAATCCGAGATGATGATTAATAGAATATTGCCGAATTAGGCCACAGCGACTGGATCTCTTGTAACAATTATCACTCGGAACTAGCTGATGCCCGCGATTTCGTTCGCGTGGATATAGGTTTTTAAAAATCCAGTGGGAACTCTTTGAATTTCCGGGATAATAAGTAGCCTATGTGTTAATCCATGGTATAATCTACCTCCATTCTAAACAGCTAAATCCATCCAGTAGTTTTTGCGTGAAAGAGTAACAAACATACACACATGCATACACACAAACTTTCGCCTTTATAATATTAGTGTGATTTAAGGGCTGCAGTTATGTGCCTTGATAATGCTGATGTGCACTATTTTGACGCGGAATAAATGCGCTGTGAGGACTTGGTAGGATACCTACCATCAATATAACTAAGTTGAATCAGAATGTGTCGAACTAAGCAAGTACAGTTAACCCCCCGTCCACACACTGCCCGTGTGGCATGGGAAGGAGCGAGGAGCGAGTTCATGCCCATCGGGGCCATCGCTCCCTATTTTGTCGGTAAGTATGCAATAGCGTGCACGGTGCCACAGTCGACGTCCATCGTGTTGCAAAGACAAGCGACCTAGTGCAGCGCGTGAGCGATTAATTGCGCGAGTAGAGCAGTGTGTGGACGCACAGTAAGATATGATGGTGTATCATCTACCTAATTTTAGTTATATTGGAATGTGGTCTACTTTTGAGTCAGTCGCGGTAAATATCCAGTTCAATCCCCCTCCAATAACGAGTATCTGAACGTTATAACGTGAAACCAAACTAGACCTACACTGCTTATGTTACACTGTTTTGAGGCTCTAAATCTACAACAAGCGACTCAAACGGAATATTTGTAAATTGGCAGATTGGCAAACCAACAATGTTTAGATCCAGTTACTCTGACCTTTAAGTGTTTCGATACTCGAAATCTATCAACGTTGTTGAGATGTACAAACTTGTACTAACATCACAGAACACTGTTGTGATTAACGCACTCACCTCAGCAGAATTGCTTTCATGTGGAATATACTGCGTAATTAAGAGGTTGCTGTGGCGTAATGGGGAAATAAGGACAAATGTTGGTTTTATAATTTTAAATATAAACTCTGGGGGGCAGATTCTTAGAGCAGAATATGTTCTCTTAGAAATTTTGAAATGAGCCATCGAAATTCTCCATGGAACATAGGAAAGTGTCTTTAACCAGTACCCAGTACCAAACAATTATTGTACTGGGTACTGGACCCAGTACAATAATTGTTTGGTATTCAAAACAACTTCCTGAAAAGAGCAATCGATATTATTCATGATTTTTCTGGATAAGTGTTCTAAACCAACACAGTACAATAATTGCTAAGTTTCAAAAGAATTTACAAGTAAAAGACGGCTAGATGTTCCATTATTTACAAATATTTATCGTAATATATTGTAATAAATTAAAGCTCGTGATTAGCGACTTTTGTTTTACTTACTGAACTGTAAAATGTTTGACTAACGAATTAACTACTATACTATAAAATGTTGAGAAAACGTTACATAACAGAATACAGATTTTATCAGTGTGAAACACCTCAGGACCTAATTGCTTTGGGAGACGAAATTGCTTCTAGGGAGAAAAATCTAGACGCAAAAGTAATTTCGTACATAAATTACGAAAGTGGTATTTTATCGTCGATGTAGGTATAAAATTTGAAACGATTACGAGACATTTCACCGCGATTGATAGCCTCATCTGACAGAAGGGCTGGCTCATTTTTTGCGCAACGGATCAGTCTGGCTGTCCAGCGCGGAAATGGAGCCAGTATTCTTGGCACCATTCTGCGCGGGCATGATTTGTACAGTAATAAGATAATGCTAGCTTTAATTTTCAATTAAAAAAAAATGAAACTGAACGTTTGATTTTCAGACAATTTAGCGCTGATGATTCCGTGAACGGTTGACTAGGTGGACGGAGGATCTCAAGCGAGTTACTGAAAGCCGAGATTGTTCGTTGAATTTCCATTGCAAACAAAACACATATCTCCAGTAGTGGACGTCTCTCGACTGCGACGATATCGAATTTCGTTACAGTGAAATGATCAAGACATTGCAATAAAATCTAAATACAAGATCATAACCTTCAGCTGAGATCACGACCGAATTCGGCCTTCACTCGATAGCAAAAAAATGATAAGAACAATAAATAAAAGCGTAACATTTATAGCTGGAACTAAACGAATTAGCTTTTATCGACAAATTGACGTAATCACTAATCATATACCAAGTATGACAACCGCAGCAAATGCGATACGTCGAAGCATATACATATAGCATTATATCCAACCGTGAAACCAACGGAGCGAGCAACGCAAACCATGATAAAGTACATAGGAAGGTTTTCCAGGAAAGCGACCACTGATTATGCAGGAAACGTCGAGTTACAAGTGTTTGGTACCGAGATTATAATAAGCCTTATTAAAACTCCATACACGCTCCGATGGTACACTGGAGGCATTACAAGACGCTATCCGGCGGAAACCGCGTTGCTATGTGAATCTTGTTAAACATACATCAAGTCAAGAAAACAATAAATTAGTCTCGTAGATATGCTATACTAGCTGATGCCCGCGACTTTGTTCGCGTGGATATAGTTTTTTTTAAAAATCCCGTGGGAAGTCTTTGATTTTCCGGGATAAAAAGTAGCCTATGTGCTAATCCAGAGTATAATCTATCTCCATTCTAAATTTCAGCCCAATCCGTCCAGTAGTTTTAGCGTGAAGGAGTAACAAACATACACACACACACACACACACACACACACATACACACATACAAACTTTCGCCTTTATAATATTAGTGTAAAGTGTGATTACTTCATGTTGATAAAGTTTCGCTCCTATCATACAACAATAAAATCATAGTAAATTTTTTATTATGTCAATTTAAATTTTTTAAGTGCTGTTACTTGTTCCTACTGCATGACGCAGTTTGTTGATATTACCTCAGGTTTAATAGCTATAATAAAGCAAGTTTGATAACATTTGATAATAATTGTAAGGTGCAATTATTGTAACATTGATACATCGTGCATATTTTAGTTATTGAGGGCTCTCTCCGTCACTCGTTTCCACTCGTTTCATACAATCGTAGTTCCAATTTCATTTGAATATTAAGCAACCTAAGTCCATGAAATTTTGCAGACATATTCTAGAAACTAATATCTATGTCTGTGGTTTTCCAGATTTCTGTTAAAATATTCGGTTTCAAAGTTACACGGTCTTAAAGTTTTCATACAAATCTTGGAGCCCCTGTAATTTTAAAACTACATAATTTTAGAAAAATCTAAAACACCACAGACACAGATATTAGTTTCTAGAATATGTCTGCAAAATTTCATGGACTTTGCTTGCTTGATATTCAAATGAAATTGGAACTACGATTGTATGAAACGAGTGGAAACGAGTGACGGAGAGAGCCCTGTTAAAGACGATTCGCGGGTTTCAGTTTCGATGCTGCACCGATGAAACACAATAAATGTAAAATCTGAATATTTTGATTACCCTTATTGCTCATTATCATCATACTTATCAACTCAGACTGCTGTGCTATTATTTACTCGTAGGTCTCTTGTAGGGACTTCCACACGACACTGCAGTCTTGCACCGTCTGAATCTAGCGGCTTCCGGCGACTTGGTTCATGTCGTCTATTCCTAATAGCATTCACTGCTGATTTTTTATAAAATTATAGATGCCCATCGTTTATTGTAGGCGATGCTCATTGAACGACGACGCTGGATCGATGACCTGAAGAAGGTGGCGGGGAGCGGGTGGATAAGGAAGGCGGAGGACCGTGTTCGGTAGCGCGCTCTTGAAAAGGCCTATGCCCAGCAGTGGACACATACAGGCTGATGGAATGGAATGGAATGGAAAATCGTTTAAAATAAAATTTTCATTTTGAATTTTTTAATTGCGCCCTAATTCATGAGCGTTTTGAAATTCAAAGACTGCTTTTGTAAAGACAAAAGGATGTGTAACAACTTGTCACTTTTTCATACAGTTAAATTAAGTTACAACGTTGTAAAATAACGTTTATAAGGTCTAAAAACTTCATTTTTTATTAATTTGCAATTTAAAACTGGATATTTAACAGTCCACCGCATCCGCCAACTGGTGTAATCAAATTAAAATAGATCCAATCAAGCGTGGCGTTATAATTGGTAATCACTCATAAAGTAATAAATTAATTTCAAATTAAACAAGAATTCTAGATAAAAAGATAATTTTAAATAGTCATCAATCTAGTGTCGTAAATTAATAAATAAATAGAAGATGGTATAAAGATAACAAAGCTTACTTGTGTGGAAATCTATATGCGGTAATACGATTTACATTAATTAATGGTTTACATAATATGTATCCATTGTGCTTTTGTTAATATTTGTCCTTTTCTTTTGTTAATCAATAAATTTTTTTATCTATTTTGTACAACTTTGGCCACTTGACTCTATATGTAATTATTAGCCTTATACTTATAAGTTTTTCTAGTGCACACATCAGAGTAAATAATTTTATACAGTGCACAGCAAGCTCTATTGCTGAGCGTTATCCATTCTTTTTCTTCTTATGCCCATTCATTGATTCATTCATATGTAGTACTTGTGGCTTTTTGTTCATTCATTCAAAGGAGTTTACTGTAATAGATACTAATATCGCACTTGCGGTCAGGGTCGGTACATCCTTTAGGACGTTCAATTTTATAAATAAATCTCAGAGGCCTACTATCTTACGCTCTAAATCATCGCTCCCCCAAGACAAAAATATCTCGGACAACCCCCGTCTAACCCTCTCGGGTTTACATAATATTCGCTGACCGAAAGATCTTATCGCGTTTTGTGGGTTACCTTTTACTGTTATACCTATTTAATAACGATTTGCTGTAGTAATCGGTTTGTAGTTGGTACCTAATTACGTTATAGCTAGTGAGTCGTTTTACAAGTTTTGAAAGTGGATTTAGGTTTAGCCTGAAACATGCTACATCATGCATAACATGTAAGTTGAACGCTGAATTTAGTGAAAATTCTTTTAGATTTTTTTGACCAGACATTTGCAACACCTTATTCCACTTCACTCCACGTGAACTGTGTTGTCCCGTTCTATAGTTGAGTGTTTGTAATATATTTCTTGATCTTCATTAATTATATTAATGATCTATAGATCTACACTTACTACAAGGAATAATAAGCTTACAAGTGTACGTACAGACTTTCAAAGTAGCGTCTACTATGATCAGGTTAGGCCTGGGCTGTCGTTACAAATGTTTATTTACCATTATTCCCTGGTCAAATTATTCCTATGTTACTGAAGAGAATTAAAACTAGATTCATCGAGCTGTGATCATTGCTGAGCTTACACAAAATCAATTTAATCTTTATCAACATGGTATATCATTATGTTAACCATAAAACGGCGTCTCTCGTATGCTATATTGGACATTCAAGCCGTTAATCTTGTTTATCTCGTGGAGCTACCGGGATGGATCATGGAGGGTGCTCACAGCACCGACAATGCACCCGCATACGGGCAGTTCGACGCAATCTCGTTCCGGTAGACTTACCCACATAAAACATTTATATTTTTTACACCCCCAATGGTACTTCCTCAGTCCTCACATGGATAGATGTTCACACGATAACCGTCATAACCGTTTATCAGAATGATTCTTTCAAAGAAGTGTGAATGTACATCTTTTTTTCGTGTATCTATAACTTTGATTTACGACAATTGATCAACATTTACAGATTTATCTCCAAGTAAAGTTAAATATTAACTTTATAATAATTTCATTATTATCATTTTTGTATAAATATTTCTAAAGACTTGCATTCAAATTGTGACAGTAAAATGAACAATAGTTAACAACAAGTGTAAATCAAAAATTTATAACACCCCCGACAAGTGAAGGTTCCAGTAACTAGAAAAGACCGAAAAGACCTGATAACTTTCAAACGGCTGAACTGATTTTCTTGGACTATTCCGCGCCTACTATCTAAAGTATCTGAGTTTTCCAAAACATCATTTTCAAAAAGATTTTCAAATAAATAATTATGTATTCAGGCAACGTCCATCTTGACAGCTTGACATTTGTCAATTGACATAATATTATGAACCTATCTAACGTTCTTTTCTACAAGAAAACTAGAAAAGAGCTGATAACTTTTAAACGGCTGAACCAATTTTTTTGGATTATAGCTAAGAACACTCTCGATCAAGCCACCTTTCAAACAAAAAAAAGTAAATTAAAATCGGTTCATTCGTTTAGGCGCTACGATGCCACAGACAGATACACAGATACACAGACACACAGATACACAGACACACAGATACACAGATACACACGTCAAACTTATAACACCCCTCTTTTTGGGTCGGGGGTTAAAAAGAAAATGAATACTTCTTTATAATCTTATAATTTATTAGATTCAAAAGTGAGGATAATATTTATCCAGGATATCGTTCTAATCGAATTATAGATTGGTATTTATATTTATGCTAATATTATGGATCTATTATTGATTATTTATGGCACCTTATCTATAACATTTTGTAGATTGGAATGTTTTAGTGATCTAAAACAAAAGATAAAACAGCAAATGTAAATGAAGAAAATAATATACCCTGGGATTTATATTCAACTGACTCTATGCAAAAATCAAATATTGAAAACCGTATTTCAGTTAGTTAAAATAATCATGACATTGTTACGAAACTATGTAATAGTTACCGGATACCGGGTATTAGGAACTGAACAGCGACAAAACAACGTAACAAAGATTAATACCTACTTCCTACATCCATTAGCAACATAACAAATGCATTGGAATACGTAGGTGGCGTAAATAAGGCTTAATTTGGTAAGCTCATTTCCTACATATTACGCACTGATTAAATTATATTTGGTTAACCCACTTCCTTTGCTATGGGATGTTTATGTGAGAGCAAATACGTGAGGGTAACCGTGTTATTACAGGCTGTTGTTACATTTTGTGTAACTATTTTCATTTTCTTACCACGCGACTCCAAAACATCAAAAGAGAAATAATGAAGTTGTTTATAGAATTTCGGTGTTTTGTACCTTTTATAGAACTTGGCACCCATTTGGATATCAATGCTTTTATTGCCGAAGTTTACAATCATTCACTTATTTGAAACAGAACTTGGCTCTCTTTTCATATTTATTCTTTAGTTATTAGTGTTACAGGCTGTTGTTACATTTTGTGTAACTATTTTCATTCACTTACCACACGACTCCAAAGTACCAACAGTTAAAACTAATAAAGCTATTTATAGAGGGTGTTTTGTATTAAATTTCGTACACCTTGGTTCTCAGGAATCTTCTCTGAGTACTGTTTATAATGTGCGAAGGAATTCGAAATATGGGGAAGGATAGAATATCTGTGTGCGGAAGGATCTGGGAGCTCATCATATTATTGGTCCACGAAAACGCCTACCTTATAGTAAGTGAATAAAGGTGACACTTAGCATTGAGAAATACGACGCAGAGAGAGTTTCCCAAAAAAGAATAGAGACTAACAAAGCACGCGGCTGATCACACCATCACACTTTACACTAATGTGTATGTGTGTGTGTGTGTATGTTTGTTACTCCTTCACGCAAAAACTACTGGACGGATTTGGCTGTTGGAATGGAGATAGATAATATCCTGGATTAGCACACAGGCTACTTTTTATCCCAGAAAATTAAAGAGTTCCCACGGGATTTCGAAAAACCTAAATCCACGCGGACGAAGTCGCGGGCATCGGCTAATCACCCATAAGATGGACAGACCAAGTGCGATGGACGTCCTCTTACAACTGTCAGAGTGGAATGGAGGTGGACAGTCAAGCCTCAAGCGTTCGATATACCTATAGGTATAACACTGCAGTGACGACTACGACTGCAAGAGGGTAAGGACGAGGAAGAATTTCCCATAAGCATGTTGATAGTCATGAGAATATAATATGTGGAAACCCTACGCGCAATCTTACCATAAAAAAACACACAACAACTGGGACATATCCACACTCTTGCCGATTAAAAACAAGGCGCCATTAAGAAGATTGCAACGGATGTCTGATAGCTAAACTAAACACTAAAGGATGTTAGGAAACTGATGTCGTCCGTTCGTGAGGTCATATCCATTTTTGTTGTCGCAAAAACTTAGTTGACTACCTAATTACAAGAGACAATTTTGTTTTTTTTTTAAATTCTAAAAATAGATAGGGCGTGTTTTTCAAATATGACTAATCGTTATGAGTTGTAATGATGCAATGTGCAGTTAATAAGTATTAGAGAAAAACGTTACATAGGTTTTTGCATGGGCGTGGCATAATTATATTGGTTGGAGGTCAAGCATTTATACTGACACATCATTGTTTCATAAACTTGGGTATCGGTGTCGATTCTGATGTTTTTCTCTAAACTAAGTTTAGAGTATCTGCATATTTTTCTTTTTAATATTGCTAAAAAGGAAGGAGATTGAATTTTAAATTAAAGACTTTTAAGTGCTACTCTACAAATTAAAACACTGTGCTTAAGACTGGCACCTAAAGTTATGAGGTTTGACAGTTTTAAATTAAATGTGTTGTAAGTTTGTCTGTCCTTTTCTTATTACATTGTTAAGAAAAAGACGTGTATCTGTATACTCTAAAATATAGTTGTGATCAGAATCAATACCATTGTATTAATAAATGATTTAACCAATTTAAATAACAAAAAGTCAATTTCACAAACGAAGCTGCTGCTCTCATTTTACAACAGTTAGTACAAAATACGCACAAAACAATGTTTCGCAAAAGGCAGCTTATTTTGCAGAAAAGCTTTTTGGGCAATATATTTACGCAAAAATCACTCCGGAACCCGGAGTAATTTCGTAAACTACTAACTTTTGCTTTGCTTATTTGCGTCATCGCATTACTCCCAGACAATTTGGTATGCTTTTATTATCTCTTCTGAGAACAATTCATTTATTCGTCTAGTTAATAACTCGCCCCATTTAATTACAATATTATTTACATATCCTCACCCCTCTTAATATTAATTAATTGGCATAATATTTCGATTAAGACATAAGATAAATTAAATTAATACTACAAAATCTCTTTTTTAAATCCACAGAGAGTTTAACTGATAAACTTAACTTTTTGCCAAAAAATCTCTTAAATGAAAATAACAAAAAAGGCTGACGGACTTACGCTGAGTTTTTCAAAACAAATTAAAAAAAAATTAATGGACATGTAAGTCTAATAGACTTCTTGTGATTAAATTAGTTTAACCTCCAGTTCCCTGGGCACGTTTGGAACTCTCGTAGCTTTAGTTTTAAGTTTACGTAATAAACATTACATTATTATTTTTAACCGATTTTAATTTAGTTTTTTTGTTTGAAAGGTGGCTTGATCGAGAGCGTTAGCTATAATCCAAGAAAATCGGTTCAGCCGTTTGACAGTTATCAGCTCTTTTCTAGTTACTGTAACCTTCACTTGTCGGGGGTGTTATAAATTTTCAATTTACAATAATTGAACTTATACAAATATGAATTCTGTTTTTGAATTTGTTTTGAAAAACTCACTGTTAGGTTAAGAAAGGACACTAATATGAGCAGAGGAATACGAATCAACCCCCCGATTGTGTAAGGAAAATTGATCCATTGTTATCGTAATGGCTAATCGCTAGCAAATTATGCTCCTCGATTGGCTGTGAAAAAATGTGAAAAACTGCGGATTAACCAATCAAAGCGCAGAATTTGCTGTCGATTACGATAACGATGAATACGTTTTTCTTACATAATCGGGAGGCAGGTAGTTATTAGCGTATTATGAGCAATCAGCTGACAGTTCAAAATTCAAAATATTTTTATTCAATTAGACTTTTACAAGTTCTTTTGAATCGTCAAAAGCATCTACCACTGGTTCGGAATGCCTTTCCTACCGAGAAGAACCAGCAAGAAACTCGGGCGGTTGCTCTTTTCAAAGATTTGATATACAATATTATGCCATGTATAAAAGCAATTGAAGTCCCGCGTATTGCTGGAGCGAATTGCAGGTCAAATCCACGCTCTTTTATCATTTAAGTACATAATCTTCGATAGTATTATATGCTTTTCTCAGGAGCATATTTTTAATAGATTTTTTGAACTTGTGTAAAGGCAAGTCCAAAATTGATTGAGGAATTAAAAAGTGTGCATGTGGGCACCGGGAGCGCCCTCCAGTCGCCATGCCGGTGGTCACGCGTGCCGCGATCAATACAGGGCTTCCCTGCCGCCGCGGGCCACGAAACTATACGAACTTCCTCGCCACTCGCCGAAATGTTCTTTATATGAGGAACTGTTGAATATACGCACTTGCAAACTGAAACGGACTTACGCTGAGTTGCTCAAAACAATTTCAAAAAAAGTGGGCATGTGAGTCTATAGAATTCTTGTGATTAAATTAGTTTAATCTCCAGTTACCTGGGCGCGTTTGGAACCCTCGTAGCTTTAGTTTTAAAACGTAAAAAGATTAATTAAAGATAAAACTATAATAACTTTGTCGTCCCAGGATATATCAGGATTCGGACAGGGTTTGTTTTAATATAATCTAAACTAGCTTGTAGTGATTTCGTTCGCGTGGTCTACACAAATTTTAAACCCC